>NW_026735261.1:0-147608 GCF_949786415.1 Peromyscus eremicus | reverse complement strand
TAGAGAAAAGAACACTCTTCTACTCTACTGTGTTTCCTATAGGGCCAGAACAGTGAGCTTGCTCAGAACATAAGAACTGAGCTTCCTACGCACACGTGCCATATCTAGTTCAACTCTGCTTAGGAAACTGAGAAGAACAGTAGCTCCTCTTCAGTCCGATACACTGTACTTGCTGGGAACAGACGCCAGGGCTATTTGCACTGTGTATGTCAATGGGAGCGCAATAGTGACTTTCGTTACCAGAAAACAACTCTTGCTCATAGGACCAGTAACTGCATGTGATTCAACTCCATTTAAGACTGGGAAACAAATGCTACCTCGCCTTACATGAAACACACTCTGCTTTTGAGAAAAGAGCACTTTTCTACTCTACTGTGTTTCCTATGGGGTCCGAACAGTGAGCTTGCTCAGAACAAAAGAACTGTGCTTCCTACACACATGGGCAATACCTAGTTCACCTCTGCTTAGGAAACTGAAAAGAACAGTAGATCCTATTCAGTCCAATAGACTGTACTTGCTGGGAACAGACGCGAGTGCTATTTGCACTGTGTATGGCAAAGGGAGCACAATAGTGACTCGTCTTACCAGAAAACAACTCTTGCTCATAGGACAAAAAACTGCATGTGACTCAACTCCATTTAGGACTGGGAAACAAACACTAGCTCGCCTTACAAGAAACACACTCTGCTTTTGAGAAAAGAGCACTCTTCTACTCTACTGTGTTTCCCATAGGGCCAGAACGGTGAACTTGCTCAGAACAAAAGAACTGTTCTTCCTACACACGGGGCATATCTAGTTCAACTCTGCTTAGGAAACTGAAAGAACAGTAGCTCCTCTTCACTCCGATACACTGTACTTTCTGGGATGAGACGCGAGTGCTATTTACACTGTGTATGGCAATGGGAGCGCAATAGTGACTTTCCTTAACAGAAAACAACTCTTGCTCGTAGGACCAGAAACTGCATGTGATTCAACTCCATTTAGGACTGGGAAAAAAACGCTAGCTTGCCTTACAAGAAACACACCCTGCTTTTGAGAAAAGAGCACTCTTCTACTCTACTGTGTTTCCTATAGGGCCAGAACAGTGAGCTTGTTCAGAACATAATAACTGTGCTTCCTACACACACGGGCCATATCTAGTTCAACTCTGCTTAGGAACCTGACAAGAACAGTAGATACCCTTTAGTCCAATACACTGTACTTGCTGGGAACAGACGCCAGTGCTATTTGACCTGTGTATGGCAATGGCAGCGCAATAGTGACTGTTCTTACCATAAAACAACTCTTGCTCGTAGGACCAGAAACTGCATGTGTTTCAACTCCATTTCGGACTGGGAAACAAATGCTAGCTCGCCTTACAAGAAACACACTCTGCTTTAGAGAAAAGAGCACTCTTCTACTCTACTGTGTTTCCTATAGGGCAAGAACAGTGAGCTTGCTCAGAACAAAAGAACTGTGCTTCCTACACACGGGCCATATCTAGTTCAACTCTGCTTAGGAAACTGACAAGAACAGTAGATCCTCTTCAGTCCGATACACTGTATTTGCTGGGAACAGACGCCAGGGCTATTTGCACTGTGTATGTCAATGGGAGCGCAATAGAGACTTTCCTTACCAGAAAACAACTCTTGCTCATAGGACCAGTAACTGCAAGTGATTCAACTCCATTTAAGACTGGGAAACAAATGCTACCTCGCCTTACATGAAACACACTCTGCTTTTGAGAAAAGAGCACTCTTCTACTCTACTGTGTTTCCTACGGGGTCCGAACAGTGAGCTTGCTCAGAACAAAAGAACTGTGCTTCCTACACACATGGGCAATATCTAGTTCACCTCTGCTTAGGAAACTGAAAAGAACAGTAGATCCCATTCAGTCCAATACACTGTACTTGCTGGGAACAGACGCGAGTGCTATTTGCACTGTGTATGGCAATGGGAGCACAATAGTGACTCGCCTTACCAGAAAACAACTCTTGCTCGTAGGACAAAAAACTGCATGTGACTCAACTCCATTTAGGACTGGGAAAAAAACACTAGCTTGCCTTACAAGAAACAAACCCTGCTTTTGAGAAAAGAGCACTCTTCTACTCTACTGTGTTTCCTATAGGGCCAGAACAGTGAGCTTGCTCAGAACAAAAGAACTGTGCTTCCTACACACACGGGCCATATCTAGTTCAACTCTGCTTAGGAACCTGACAAGAACAGTAGATACCCTTTAGTCCAATACACTGTACTTGCTGGGAACAGACGCCAGTGCTATTTGTCCTGTGTATGGCAATGGCAGCGCAATAGTGACTATTCTTACCATAAAACAACTCTTGCTCGTAGGACCAGAAACTGGATGTGTTTCAACTCCATTTAGGACTGGGAAACAAACTCTAGCTCGCCTTACAAGAAACACACTCTGCTTTTGAGAAAAGAACACTCTTCTACTCTACTGTGTTTCCCATAGGGCCAGAACGGTGAACTTGCTCAGAACAAAAGAACTGTGCTTCCTACACACACGGGGCATATCTAGTTCAACTCTGCTTAGGAAACTGAAAGAACAGTAGCTCCTCTTCAGTCCGATACACTGTACTTGCTGGGATCAGACGCGAGTGCTATTTGCACTGTGTATGGCAATGGGAGCGCAATAGTGACTTTCCTTAACAGAAAACAACTCTTGCTCGTAGGACCAGAAACTGCATGTGATTCAACTCCATTTAGGACTGGGAAAAAAACACTAGCTTGGCTTACAAGAAACACACCCTCCTTTTGAGAAAAGAGCACTCTTCTACTCTACTGTGTTTCCTATAGGGCCAGAACAGTGAGCTTGCTCAGAACATAATAAATGTGCTTCCTACACACACGGGCCATATCTAGTTGAACTCTGCTTAGGAACCTGACAAGAACAGTAGATACCCTTTATTCCAATACACTGTACTTGCTGGGATCAGACGCCAGTGCTATTTGTCCTGTGTATGGCAATGGCAGCGCAATAGTGACTATTCTTACCATAAAACAACTCTTGCTCGTAAGACCAGAAACTGCATGTGTTTCAACTCCATTTCAGACTGGGAACCAAATGCTAGGTCGCCTTACAAGAAACACACTCTGCTTTAGAGAAAAGAGCACTCTTCTACTCTACTGTGTTTCCTATAGGGCAAGAACAGTGAGCTTGCTCAGAACAAAAGAACTGTGCTTCCTACACACGGGCCATATCTAGTTCAACTCTGCTTAGGAAACTGACAAGAACAGTAGCTCCTCTTCAGTCCGATACACTGTACTTGCTGGTAACAGACGCCAGTGCTATTTGCACTGTATATGTCAATGGGAGCGCAATAGTGACTTTCCTTACCAGAAAACAACTCTTGCTCGTAGGACCAGAAAGTGCATGTGATTCATCTCCATTTAGGACTGGCAAACAAATGCTAGCTCGCCTTACATGAAACACACTCTGCTTTTGAGAAAAGAGTACTCTTCTACTCTACTGTGTTTCCTACACAGCCAGAACAGTGAGCTTGCTCAGAACATAATAACTGTACTTCCTACACACATGGGCCATATCTAGGTCAACTCTGCTTAGGAAACTGAAAAGAACTGTAGATCCTCTTCAGTCCAATACACTGTACTTGCTGAGAACAGACGCCAGTGCTATTTGCACTGTGTATGGCAATGGGAGCACAATAGTGACTCGTCTTACCAGAAAACAACTCTTGCTCGTAGGACAAAAAACTGCATGTGACTCAACTCCATTTAGGACTGGGAAACAAACTCTAGCTCGCCTTACAAGAAATGCTCTCTGCTTTTGAGAAAAGAGCACTCTTCTACTCTACTGTGTTTCCCATAGGGCCAGAACGGTGAACTTGCTCAGAACAAAAGAACTGTGCTTCCTACACACACGGGCCATATCTAGTCCAACTCTGCTTAGCAACCTGACAAGAACAGTAGATACCCTTTAGTCCAATACACTGTACTTGCTGGGAACAGACGCCAGTGCTATTTGTCCTGTGTATGGCAATGGCAGCGCAATAGTGACTATTCTTACCATAAAACAACTCTTGCTCATAGGACCAGAAACTGCACGTGTTTCACCTCCATTTAGGACTGGGAAACAAACGCTAGCTCGCCTTACAAGAAACACACTCTGCTTTTGAGAAAAGAGCACTCTTCTACTCTACTGTGTTTCCTATGGGGTCCATACAGTGAGCTTGCTCAGAACAAAAAAAAATTGTGCTTCCTACACACACGGCCATATCTAGTTCAAGTCTGCTTAGGAACCTGACAAGAACAGTAGCTCCTCTTCAGTCCAATACACTGCACTTGCTGGCAACAGATGCCAGTGCTATTTGTCCTGTGTATGGCAATGGCAGCGCAATAGTGACTTTCCTTACCAGAAAACAACTCTTGCTCATAGTACCAGAAACTGCATTTGTTTCAACTCCATTTAGGACTGGGAAACAAACGCTAGCTCGCCTTACAAGAAACACACTCTGCTTTAGAAAAAAGAGCACTCTTCTACAATAATGTGTTTCCTAAGGGGTCCCAACAATGAGCTTGCTCAGAACAAAAGAACTGTGCTTCCTACACACACGGACCATATGTAGTTCAACTCTGCTTAGGAACCTGACAAGAACAGTAGCTCCTCTTCAGTCCAACACTGTAGTTGCTGGGAACAGACGCCAGTGCTATTTGCACTGTGTATGGCAATGGGAGCACAATCGTGACTTTCCTTACCAGAAAACAACTCTTGTTCGTAGGACCAGAAACTGCATGTGATTCAACTCGATTTAGGACTAGGAAATAAACGCTAGCTTGCATTACAAGAAACACACTCTGCTTTAGAGAAAAGAGCACTCTTCTACTCTACTGTGTTTCCTATAGGGCCAGAACAGTGAGCTTGCTCAGAACATAATAACTGTGCTTCCTACACACACGGGCCATATCTAGTTCAACTCTGCTTAGGAACCTGACAAGAACAGTAGATCCCCTTTAGTCCAATACACTGTACTTGCTGGGAACAGACGCCAGTGCTATTTGTCCTGTGTATGGCAATGGCAGCGCAATAGTGACTATTCTTACCATAAAACAACTCTTGCTCATAGGACCAGAAACTGCATGTGTTTCACCTCCATTTGGGACGGGGAAACAAACGCTAGCTCGCCTTACAAGATACACACTCTGCTTTAGAGAAAAGAGCATTCTTCTACTCTACTGTGTTTCCTATAGGGCCAGAACAGTGAGCTTGCTCAGAACATAAGAACTGAGCTTCCTACGCACACGGGCCATACCTAGTTCAACTCTGCTTAGGAAACTGACAAGAACAGTAGCTCCTCTTCAGTCCGATACACTGTACTTGCTGGGAACAGACGCCAGGGCTATTTGCACTGTGTATGTCAATGGGAGCGCAATAGTGACTTTCCTTACCAGAAAACAACTCTTGCTCATAGGACCAGTAACTGCATGTGATTCAACTCCATTTAAGACTGGGAAACAAATGCTACCTCGCCTTACATGAAACACACTCTGCTTTTGAGAAAAGAGCACTCTTCTACTCTACTGTGTTTCCTATGGGGTCCGAAAAGTGAGCTTGCTCAGAACAAAAGAACTGTGCTTCCTACACACATGGGCAATATCTAGTTCACCTCTGCTTGGGAAACTGAAAAGAACAGTAGATCCTATTCAGTCCAATACACTGTACTTGCTGGGAACAGACGCGAGTGCTATTTGCACTGTGTATGCCAATGGGAGCACAATAGTGAGTCGCCTTACCAGAAAACAACTCTTGCTCGTAGGACAAAAAACTGCATGTGACTCAACTCCATTTAGGACTGGGAATCAAACTCTAGCTCGCCTTACAAGAAACACACTCTGCTTTTGAGAAAAGAGCACTCTTCTACTCTACTGTGTTTCCCATAGGGCCAGAACGGTGAACTTGCTCAGAACAAAAGAACTGTGCTTCCTACACACACGGTGCATATCTAGTTCAACTCTGCTTAGGAAACTGAAAGAACAGTAGCTCCTCTTCAGTCTGATACACTGTACTTGCTGGGATCACGCGAGTGCTATTTGCACTGTGTATGGCAATGGGAGCGCAATAGTGACTTTCCTTAACAGAAAACAACTCTTGCTCGTAGGACCAGAAACTGCATGTGATTCAACTCCATTTAGGACTGGGAAAAAAACGCTAGCTTGCCTTACAAGAAACACAACCTGCTTTTGAGAAAAGAGCACTCTTCTACTCTACTGTGTTTCCTATAGGGCCAGAACAGTGAGCTTGCTCAGAACATAATAACTGTGCTTCCTACACTCACGGCCATATCTAGTTCAACTCTGCTTAGGAACCTGACAAGAAGAGTAGATACCCTTTAGTCCAATACACTGTACTTGCTGGGAACAGACGCCAGTGCTATTTGTCCTGTGTATGGCAATGGCAGCGCAATAGTGACTATTCTTACCATAAAACAACTCTTGCTCGTAGGACCAGAAACTGCAAGTGTTTCACCTCCATTTAGGACTGGGAAACAAACGCTAGCTCGCCTTACAAGATACACACTCTGCTTTAGAGAAAAGAGCATTCTTCTACTCTACTGTGTTTCCTATAGGGCCAGAACAGTGAGCTTGCTCAGAACAAAAGAACTGTGCTTCCTACACACGGGCCATATCTAGTTCACCTCTGCTTAGGAAACTGACAAAAACAGTAGCTCCTCTTCAGTCCAATACACTGTACTTCCTGGGAACAGACGCGAGTGCTATTTGCACTGTATATGGCAATAGGAGTGCAATAGTGACTTTCCTTACCAGAAAACAACTCTTGCTCATAAGACCAGAAACTGCATGTGATTCAACTCCATTTAGGACTGGGAAAAAAACACTAGCTTGCCTTACAAGAAACACACCCTGCTTTTGAGAAAAGAGCACTCTTCTACTCTACTGTGTTTCCTGTAGGGCCAGAACAGTGAGCTTGCTCAGAACAAAAAAAAATTGTGCTTCCTACACACGGGGCATATCTAGTCCAAGTCTGTTTAGGAACGTGACAAGAACAGTAGCTCCTCTTCAGTCCAATACACTGCACTTGCTGGCAACAGATGCCAGTGCTATTTGTCCTGTGTATGGCAATGGCAGCGCAATAGTGACTTTCCTTACCAGAAAACAACTCTTGCTCATAGTACCAGAAACTGCATGTGTTTCAACTCCATTTAGGACTGGGAAACAAACGCTAGCTCGCCTTACAAGAAACACACTCTGCTTTAGAAAAAAGAGCACTCTTCTACAATACTGTGTTTCCTATGGGGTCCAAACAGTGAGCTTGCTCAGAACAAAAGAACTGTGCTTCCTACACACACGGACCATATGTAGTTCAACTCTGCTTAGGAACCTGACAAGAACAGTAGCTCCTCTTCAGTCCAACACTGTACTTGCTGGGAACAGACGCCAGTGCTATTTGCACTGTGTATGGCAATGGGAGCACAATCGTGACTTTCCTTACCAGAAAACAACTCTTGTGCGTAGGACCAGAAACTGCATGTGATTTAACTCCATTTAGAACTAGGAAATAAACGCTAGCTTGCATTACAAGAAACACACTCTGCTTTAGAGAAAAGAGCACTCTTCTACTCTACTGTGTTTCCTATAGGGCCAGAACAGTGAGCTTGCTCAGAACATAATAACTGTGCTTCCTACACACACGGGCCATATCTAGTTCAACTCTGCTTAGGAACCTGACAAGAAGAGTAGATACCCTTTAGTCCAATACACTGTACTTGCTGGGAACAGACGCCAGTGCTATTTGTCCTGTGTATGGCAATGGCAGCGCAATAGTGACTATTCTTACCATAAAACAACTCTTGCTCATAGGACCAGAAACTGCAAGTGTTTCACCTCCATTAATGACTGGGAAACAAACGCTAGCTCGCCTTACAAGATACACACTCTGCTTTAGAGAAAAGAGCATTCTTCTACTCTACTGTGTTTCCTATAGGGCCAGAACAGTGAGCTTGCTCAGAACAAAAGAACTGTGCTTCCTACACACAGGCCATATCTAGTTCACCTCTGCTTAGGAAACTGACAAAAACAGTAGCTCCTCTTCAGTCCAATACACTGTACTTGCTGGGAACAGACGCGAGTGCTATTTGCACTGTATATGGCAATAGGAGTGCAATAGTGACTTTCCTTACCAGAAAACAACTCTTGCTCATAAGACCAGAAACTGCATGTGATTCAACTCCATTTAGGACTGGGAAAAAAACACTAGCTTGCCTTACAAGAAACACACCCTGCTTTTGAGAAAAGAGCACTCTTCTACTCTACTGTGTTTCCTGTAGGGCCAGAACAGTGAGTTTGCTCAGAACAAAAAAAAATTGTGCTTCCTACACACGGGCCATATCTAGTCCAAGTCTGCTTAGGAACGTGACAAGAACAGTAGCTCCTCTTCAGTCCAATACACTGCACTTGCTGGCAACAGATGCCAGTGCTATTTGTCCTGTGTATGGCAATGGCAGCGCAATAGTGACTTTCCTTACCAGAAAACAACTCTTGCTCATAGTACCAGAAACTGCATGTGTTTCAACTCCATTTAGGACTGGGAAACAAACGCTAGCTCGCCTTACAAGAAACACACTCTGCTTTAGAAAAAAGAGCACTCTTCTACAATACTGTGTTTACTATGGGGTCAAAACAGTGAGCTTGCTCAGAACAAAAGAACTGTGCTTCCTACACACACGGACCATATGTAGTTCAACTCTGCTTAGGAACCTGACAAGAACAGTAGCTCCTCTTCAGTCCAACACTGTACTTGCTGGGAACAGACGCGAGTGCTATTTGCACTGTGTATGGCAATGGGAGCACAATCGTGACTTTCCTTACCAGAAAACAACTCTTGTGCGTAGGACCAGAAACTGCATGTGATTCAACTCCATTTAGAACTAGGAAATAAACGCTAGCTTGCATTACAAGAAACACACTCTGCTTTAGAGAAAAGAGCACTCTTCTACTCTACTGTGTTTCCTATAGGGCCAGAACAGTGAGCTTGCTCAGAACATAATAACTGTGCTTCCTACACACACGGGCCATATCTAGTTCAACTCTGCTTAGGAACCTGACAAGAACAGTAGATCCCCTTTAGTCCAATACACTGTCCTTGCTGGGAACAGACGCCAGTGCTATTTGTCCTGTGTATGGCAATGGCAGCGCAATAGTGAGTCGCCTTACCAGAAAACAACTCTTGCTCGTAGGACAAAAAACTGCATGTGACTCAACTCCATTAAGGACTGGGAAACAAACTCTAGCTCGCCTTACAAGAAACACACTCTGCTTTTGAGAAAAGAGCACTCTTCTACTCTACTGTGTTTTTCATAGGGCCAGAACGGTGAACTTGCTCAGAACAAAAGAACTGTGCTTCCTACACACACGGGCCATATCTAGTTCAACTCTGCTTAGGAAACTGAAAGAACAGTAGCTCCTTTCAGTCCGATACACTGTACTTGCTGGGATCATACGCAAGTGCTATTTGCACTGTGTATGGCAATGGGAGCGCAATAGTGACTTTCCTTAACAGAAAACAACTCTTGCACGTAGGACCAGAAACTGCATGTGATTCAACTCCATTTAGGACTGGGAAACAAACTCTAGCCCGCCTTACAAGAAACACACTCTGCTTTTGAGAAAAGAACACTCTTTTACTCTACTGTGTTTCCCATAGGGCCAGTACAGTGAGCTTGCTCAGAACAAAAGAACTGTGCTTCCTACACACACGGGCCATATCTAGATCAACTCTGCTTAGGAAACTGAGAAGAACAGTAGCTCCTCTTCAGTCCAATACACTATACTTGCTAGGAACAGACGGGAGTGCTATTTGCACTGTGTATGGCAATGGGAGCGCAATAGTGACTTTCCTTACCAGAAAACAACTCTTGCTCATAGGACCAGAAACTGCATGTGATTCAACTCCATTTAGGACTGGGAAACAAACGCTAGCTCGCCTTACAAGAAACACACTGTGCTTTTGAGAAAAGAGCACTCTTCTACTCTACTGTGTTTCTTATGGGTTCCAAACAGTGAGCTTGCTCAGAACAAAAAAAATTGTGCTTCCTACACACACGGCCATATCTAGTTCAAGTCTGCTTAGAAACCTGACAAGAACAGTAGCTCCTCTTCAGTCCAATACACTGTACTTGCTGGCAACAGATGCCAGTGCTATTTATCCTGTGTATGGCAATGGCAGCGCAATAGTGACTTTCCTTACCAGAAACCAACTCTTGCTCATAGTACCAGAAACTGCATGTGTTTCAACTCCATTTAGGACTGGGAAACAAACGCTAGCTTGCCTTACAAGAAACACACTCTGCTTTAGATAAAAGAGCACTCTTCTACAATACTGTGTTTCCTATGGGGTCCAAACAGTGAGCTTGCTCAGAACAAAAGAACTGTGCTTCCTACACACACGGACCATATGTAGTTCAACTCTGCTTAGGAACCTGACAAGAACAGTAGCTCCTCTTCAGTCCAACACTGTACTTGCTGGGAACAGACGCGAGTGTTTTTGCACTGTGTATGGCAATGGGAGCACAATCGTGACTTTCCTTACCAGAAAACAACTCTTGTTCGTAGGACCAGAAACTGCATGTGATTCAACTCCATTTAGGACTAGGAAACAAACACTAGCTTGCCTTACAAGAAACACACTCTGCTTTAGAGAAAAGAGCACTCTTCTACTCTACTGTGTTTCCTATAGGGCCAGAACAGTGAGCTTGCTCAGAACATAATAACTGTGCTTCCTACACACACGGGTCATATCTAGTTCAACTCTGCTTAGGAACCTGACAAGAACAGTAGATCCTCTTTAGTCCAATACACTGTACTTGCTGGGAGCAGACGCCAGTGCTATTTGTCCTGTGTATGGCAATGGCAGCGAAATAGTGACTATTCTTACCATAAAAGAACTCTTGCTCATAGGACCAGAAACTGCATGTGTTTCACCTCCATTTAGGACTGGGAAACAAACGCTAGCTTGCCTTACAAGATACACACTCTGCTTTAGAGAAAAGAGCATTCTTCTACTCTACTGTGTTTCCTATAGGGCCAGAACAGTGAGCTTGCTCAGAACAAAAGAACTGTGCTTCCTACACACGGGCCATATCTAGTTCACCTCTGCTTAGGAAACTGACAAGAACAGTAGCTCCTCTTCAGTCCGATACACTGTAATTGCTGGGAACAGACGCGAGTGCTATTTGCACTGCATATGGCAATAGGAGTGCAATAGGGACTTTCCTTACCAGAAAACAACTCTTGCTCGTAGGACCAGAAAGTGCATGTGATTCAACTCCATTTAGGACTGGCAAACAAATGCTAGCTCGCCTTACATCAAGCACACTCTGCTTTTGAGAAAAGAGTACTCTTCTACTCTACTGTGTTTCCTATACGGCCAGATCAGTGAGCTTGCTCAGAACATAATAACTGTACTTCCTACACACATGGGCCATATCTAGGTCAACTCTGCTTAGGAAACTGAAAAGAACAGTAGATCCTCTTCAGTCCAATACACTGTATTTGATGAGAACAGACGCGAGTGCTATTTGCACTGTGTATGGCAATGGGAGCACAATAGTGACTCGTCTTACCAGAAAACAACTCTTGCTCATAGGACAAAAAACTGCATGTGAGTCAACTCCATTTAGGACTGGGAAACAAACTCTAGCTTGCCTTACAAGAAACACACTCTGCTTTAGAGAAAAGAGCACTCTTCTACTCTACTGTGTTTCCTATAGGGCCAGAACAGTGAGCTTGCTCAGAACATAATAACTGTGCTTCCTACACACACGGGCCATATCTAGTTCAACTCTGCTTAGGAACCTGACAAGAACAGTAGATCCCCTTTAATCCAATACACTGTACTTGCTGGGAACAGACGCCAGTGCTATTTGTCCTGTGTATGGCAATGGCAGCGCAATAGTGACTATTCTTACCATAAAACAACTCTTGCTCATAGGACCAGAAACTGCAAGTGTTTCACCTCCATTTAGGACTGGGAAACAAACGCTAACTCGCCTTACAAAATACACACTCTGCTTTAGAGAAAAGAGCATTCTTCTATTCTACTGTGTTTCCTGTAGGGCCAGAACAGTGAGCTTGCTCAGAACAAAAGAACTGTGCATCCTACACACGGGCCATATCTAGTTCACCTCTGCTTAGGAAACTGACAAGAACAGTAGCTCCTCTTCAGTCCAATACACTGTACTTGCTGGGAACAGACGCGAGTGCTATTTGCACTGTATATGGCAATAGGAGTGCAATAGTGACTTTCCTTACCAGAAAACAACTCTTGCTCGTAGGACCAGAAACTGCATGTGATTCAACTCCATTTAGGACTAGGAAACAAACGCTAGCTCGCCTTACAAGAAACACAGTCGGCTTTTGAGAAAAGAGCACTCTTCTACTCTACTGTGTTTCCTATGGGGTCCAAACAGTGAGCTTGCTCAGAACAAAAAAAATTGTGCTTCCTACACACACGGCCATATCTAGTTCAAGTCTGATTAGAAACCTGACAAGAACAGTAGATCCTCTTCAGTCCAATACACTGTACTTGCTGGCAACAGACGCCAGTGCTATTTGTCCTGTGTATGGCAATGGCATCGCAATAGTGACTTTCCTTACCAGAAAACAACTCTTGCTCATAGGACCAGAAAGGGCATGATATTCTACTCCATTTAGGACTGGGAAACAAACTCTAGCCCGCCTTACAAGAAACACACTCTGATTTTGAGAAAAGAACACTCTTCTACTCTACTGTGTTTCCCATAGGGCCAGTACAGTGAGCTTGCTCAGAACAAAAGAATTGTGCTTCCTACACACACGGGCCATATCTAGTTCAACTCTGCTTAGGAAACTGAGAAGAACAGTAGCCTCTCTTCAGTCCAATACACTATACTTGCTAGGAACAGACGGGAGTGCTATTTGCACTGTGTATGGCAATGGGAGCGCAATAGTGACTTTCCTTACCAGAAAACAGCTCTTGCTCATAGGACCAGAAACTGCATGTGATTCAACTCCATTTAGGACTGGGAAACAAACGCTAGCTCGCCTTACAAGAAACACACTCTGCTTTTGAGAAAAGAGCACTCTTCTACTCTACTGTGTTTCTTATGGGTTCCAAACAGTGAGCTTGCTCAGAACAAAAAAAAATTGTGCTTCCTACACACACGGCCATATCTAGTTCAAGTCTGCTTAGGAACCTGACAAGAACAGTAGCTCCTCTTCAGTCCAATACACTGTACTTGCTGGCAACAGATGCCAGTGCTATTTGTCCTGTGTATGGCAAAGGCAGCACAATAGTGACTTTCCTCACCAGAAACCAACTCTTGCTCATAGTACCATAAACTGCATGTGTTTCAACTCCATTTAGGACTGGGAAACAAATGCTAGCTCGCCTTACAAGAAACACACTCTGCTTTAGAAAAAAGAGCACTCTTCTACAATACTGTGTTTCCTATGGGGTCCAAACAGTGAGCTTGCTCAGAACAAAAGAACTGTGCTTCCTACACACACGGACCATATGTAGTTCAACTCTGCTTAGGAACCTGACAAGAACAGTAGCTCCTCTTCAGTCCAACACTGTACTTGCTGGTAACAGACGCGAGTGCTTTTTGCACTGTGTATGGCAATGGGAGCACAATCGTGACTTTCCTTACCAGAAAACAACTCTTGTTCGTAGGACCAGAAACTGCATGTGATTCAACTCCATTTAGGACTAGGAAACAAACACTAGCTTGCCTTACAAGAAACACACTCTGCTTTAGAGAAAAGAGCACTCTTCTACTCTACTGTGTTTCCTATAGGGCCTGAACAGTGAGCTTGCTCAGAACATAATAACTGTGCTTCCTACACACACGGGTCATATCTAGTTCAACTCTGCTTAGGAACCTGACAAGAACAGTAGATCCCCTTTAGTCCAATACACTGTACTTGCTGGGAACAGACGCCAGTGCTATTTGTCCTGTGTATGGCAATGGCAGCGCAATAGTGACTATTCTTACCATAAAAGAACTCTTGCTCATAGGACCAGAAACTGCATGTGTTTCACCTCCATTTAGGACTGGGAAACAAACGCTAGCTTGCCTTACAAGATACACACTCTGCTTTAGAGAAAAGAGCATTCTTCTACTCTACTGTGTTTCCTATAGGGCCAGAACAGTAAGCTTTCTCAGAACAAAAGAACTGTGCTTCCTACACACGGGCCATATCTAGTTCACCTCTGCTTAAAAAACTGACAAGAACAGTAGCTCCTCTTCAGTCCAATACACTGTACTTGCTGGGAACAGACGCGAGTGCTATTTGCACTGTATATGGCAATAGGAGTGCAATAGGGACTTTCCTTACCAGAAAACAACTCTTGCTCGTAGGACCAGAAACTGCATGTGATTCAACTCCATTTAGGACTGGGAAACAAACTCTAGCTCGCTTTAAAAGAAACACACTCTGCTTTTGATAAAAGAACACTCTTTACTCTACTGTGTTTCCCATAGGGCCAGAACAGTGAGCTTGCTCAGAACAAAAGAACTGTGCTTCCTACACACACGGGGCATATCTAGTTCAACTCTGCTTAGGAAACTGAAAGAACAGTAGCTCCTCTTCAGTCTGATACACTGTACTTGCTGGGAACAGACACGAGTGCTATTTGCACTGTGTATGGCAATGGGAGTGCAATAGTGAGTCGCCTTACCAGAAAACAACTCTTGCTCGTAGCACAAAAAACTGCATGTGACTCAACTCCATTTAGGACTGGGAAACAAACTCTAGCTCGCCTTACAAGAAACACACTCTGCTTTTGAGAAAAGAGCACTCTTCTACTCTACTGTGTTTCCCATAGGGCCAGAACGGTGAACTTGCTCAGAACAAAAGAACTGTGCTTCCTACACGGGCCATATCTAGTTCAACTCTGCTTAGGAAACTGACAAGAACAGTAGCTCCTCTTCAGTCCGAAACACTGTATTTTCTGGGAACAGACGCCAGTGCTATTTGCTCTGTATATGGCAATGGGAGCGCAATAGGGACTTTCCTTACCAGAAAACAACTCTTGCTCTTAGGACCAGAAAGTGCATGTGATTCAACTCTATTTAGGACTGGCAAACAAATGCTAGCTCTCCTTACATGAAACACACTCTGCTTTTGAGAAAAGAGTACTCTTCTACTCTACTGTGTTTCCTATGGGGTCCAAACAGTGAGCTTGCTCAGAACAAAAGAACTGTGCCACCTACACACATTTGCCATATCTAGGTCAACTCTGCTTAGGAAACTAAAAAGAACAGTAGATACTCTTCAGTCCGGTACACTGTACTTGCTGGGAACAGACGCGAGTGCTATTTGCACTGTGTATGGCAATGGGAGCACAATAGTGACTCGTCTTACCAGAAAACAACTCTTGCTCGTAGGACCAGAAACTTCATGTGATTCAATTCCATTTAGGACTGGGAAAAAGACGCTAGCTTGCCTTACAAGAAACACACCCTGCTTTGGAGAAAAAAGCACTCTTCTACTCTACTGTGTTTCCTAAAGGGCCAGAACAGTGCGCTAGCTCAGAACATAATAACTGTGCTTCCTACACACACGGGCCATATCTAGTTCAACTCTGCTTAGGTAACTGAGAAGAACAGTAGCTCCTCTTCAGTCCAATACACTATACTTGCTAGGAAGAGACAGGAGTGCTATTTGCACTGTGTATGGCAATGGGAGCGCAATAGTGACTTTCCTTACCAGAAAACAACTCTTGCTCGTAGGACCAGAACCTGGATGTGATTCAACTCCATTTAGGACTGGGAAACAAACGCTAGCTCGCCTTACAAGAAACATACTCTGCTTTTGAGAAAAGAGCACTCTTCTACTCTACTGTGTTTCCTATGGGGTCCAAATAGTGAGCTTGCTCAGAACAAAAAAAAATTGTGCTTCCTACACACACGGCCATATCTAGTTCAAGTCTGCTTAGGAACCTGACAAGAACAGTAGCTCCTCTTCAGTCCAATACACTGTACTTGCTGGCAACAGATGCCAGTGCTATTTGTCCTGTGTATGGCCATGGTAGCGCAAAAGTGACTTTCCTTACCAGAAAACTACTCTTGCTCATAGGACCAGAAACTGCATGTGTTTCAACTCCATTTAGGACTGGGAAACAAATGCTAGCTCGCCTTACAAGAAACACACTCTGCTTTAGAAAAAAGAGCACTCTTCTACAATACTGTGTTTCCTATGGGGTCCAAACAGTGAGCTTGCTCAGAACAAAAGAACTGTGCTTCCTACACACACGGGCCATATGTAGTTCAACTCTGCTTAGGAACCTGACAAGAACAGTAGCTCCTCTTCAGTCCAACACTGTACTTGCTGGGAACAGACGCGAGTGCTATTTGCACTGTGTATGGCAATGGGAGCACAATCGTGACTTTCCTTACCAGAAAACAACTCTTGTTCGTAGGACCAGAAACTGCATGTGATTCAACTCCATTTAGGACTAGGAAATAAACGCTAGCTTGCCTTACAAGAAACACACTCTGCTTTAGAGAAAAGAGCACTCTTCTACTCTACTGTGTTTCCTATAGGGCCAGAACAGTGAGCTTGCTCAGAACATAATAACTGTGCTTCCTACACACACGGGCCATATCTAGTTCAACTCTGCTTAGGAACCTGACAAGAACAGTAGATCCCCTTTAGTCCAATACACTGTACTTGCTGGGAACAGACACCAGTGCTATTTGTCCTGTGTATGGCAATGGCAGCGCAATAGTGACTATTCTTACCATAAAACAACTCTTGCTCATAGGACCAGAAACTGCATGTGTTTCACCTCCATTTAGGACTGGGAAACAAACGCTAGCTCGCCTTACAAGATACACACTCTGCTTTAGAGAAAAGAGCACTCTTCTACTCTACTGTGTTTCCTATAGGGCCAGAACAGTGAGCTTGCTCAGAACATAAGAACTGAGCTTCCTACGCACACGGGCCATATCTAGTTCAACTCTGCTTAGGAAACTGACAAGAACAGTAGCTCCTCTTCAGTCCGATACACTGTACTTGCTGGGAACAGACGCCAGGGCTATTTGCACTGTGTATGTAAATGGGAGCGCAATAGTGACTTTCCTTACCAGAAAACAACTCTTGCTCATAGGACCAGTAACTGCATGTGTTTCAACCCCATTTAAGACTGGGAAACAAATGCTACCTCGCCTTACATGAAACACACTCTGCTTTTGAGAAAAGAGCACTCTTCTACTCTACTGTGTTTCCTATGGGGTCGGAACAGTGAGCTTGCTCAGAACAAAAGAACTGTGCTTCCTACACACATGGGCAATATCTAGTTCAACACTGCTTAGGAAACTGACAAGAACAGTAGCTCCTCTTCAGTCCGATACACTGTACCTGCTGGGATCAGACGCGAGTGCTATTTGCACTGTGTATGTCAATGGGAGCGCAATAGTGACTTTCCTTAACAGAAAACAACTCTTGCTCGTAGGACCAGAAACTGCATGTGATTCAACTCCATTTAGGACTGGGAAAAAAACGCTAGCTTGCCTTAAAAGAAACACACTCTGCTTTTGAGAAAAGAGCACTCTTCTACTCTACTGTGTTTCCAAAAGGCCAGAACAGTGAGCTTGCTCAGAACATAATAACTTTGCTTCCTACACACACGGGCCATATCTAGTTCAACTCTGCTTAGGAACCTGACAAGAACAGTAGATCCCCTTTAGTCCAATACACTGTATTTGCTGGGAACAGACGCCAGTGCTATTTGTCCTGTGTATGGCAATGGCAGCGCAATAGTGACTATTCTTACCATAAAACAACTCTTGCTCGTAGGACCAGAAACTGCATGTGTTTCAACTCCATTTAGGACTGGGAAACAAACGCTAGCTCGCCTTACAAGAAATACACTCTGCTTTAGAGAAAAGAGCACTCTTCTACTCTACTGTGTTTCCTATAGGGCCAGAACAGTGAGCTTGCTCAGAACAAAAGAACTGTGCGTCCTACACACACGGACCATATGTAGTTCAACTCTGCTTAGAAACCTGACAAGAAGAGTAGCTCCTCTTCAGTCCAACACTGTACTTGCTGGGAACAGACGCGAGTGCTATTTGCACTGTGTATGGCAATGGGAGAGCAATAGTGACTTTCCTAACCAGAAAACAACTCTTGTTCGTAGGACCAGAAACTGCATGTGATTCAACTCCATTTAGGACTAGGAAACAAACGCTAGATTGCCCTACAAGAAACACACTCTGCTTTAGAGAAAAGAGCACTCTTCTACTCTACTGTGTTTCCTATGGGGTCCAAACAGTGACCTTGCTCAGAACAAAAGAACTGTGCTTCCTACACACATGGGCCATATCTAGTTCAACTCTGCTTAGGAAACTAAAAAGAACAGTAGATCCTCTTCAGTCCAATACACTGTACTTGCTGGGAACAGACGCGAGTGCTATTAGCGCTGTGTAGGGCAATTGGACCACAATAATGTCTCGTCTTACCAGAAAACAACTCTTGCTCATAGGACAAAAAACTGCATTTGACTCAACTACATTTAGGACTGGGAAACAAACTCTAGCTCGCCTTACAAGAAACACACTCTGCTTTTGAGAAAAGAACACTCTTCTAATCTATTGTGTTTCCCATAGGGCCAGAACAATGAGCTTGCTCAGAACAAAAGAACTGTGCTTCCTTCACACACGGGGCATATCTAGTTCAACTCTGCTTAGGAAACTGAGAAGAACAGTAGCTCCTCTTCAGTCCAATACACTGTACTTGCTAAGAACAGACGGACTGCTATTTGCACTGAGTATGGCAATGGGAGCGCAATAGTGACTTTCCTTATCAGAAAACAACTCTTGCTCGTAGGACGAGAAACTGCATGTGATTCAACTCCATTTAGGACTGGGAAACAAACGCTAGCTCGCCTTACAAGAAACACAGTCTGCTTTTGAGAAAAGAGCACTCTTTTACTCTACTGTGTTTCCTATGGGGTCCAAACAGTGAGCTTGCTCATAACAAAAAAAATTGTGCTTCCTATACACACGGCCATATCTAGTTCAAGTCTGCTTAGGAACCTGACAAGAACAGTAGATCCTCTTCAGTCCAATACACTGTACTTGCTGGCAACAGACGCCAGTGCTATTTGTCCTGTTTATGGCAATGGCAGCGCAATAGTGACTTTCCTTACCAGAAAACAACTCTTGCTCATAGTACCAGAAACTTCATGGGATTCAACTCCATTTAGGACTGGGAAATAAACGCTAGCTCGCCTTACAAGAAACACACTCTGCTTTAAAGAAAGGAGCACTCTTCTAGTCTACAGTGTTTCCTATGGGGTCCAAACAGTGAGCTTGCTCAGAACAAAAAAACTGTGCTTCCTACACACACGGACCATATGTAGTTCAACTCTGCTTAGAAACCTGACAAGAAGAGTAGCTCCTCTTCAGTCCAACACTGTACTTGCTGGGAACAGACGCGACTGCTATTTGCACTGTGTATGGCAATGTGAGCGCAATAGTGACTTTAGTAAACAGAAAACAACTCTTGTTCGTAGGACCAGAAACTGCATGTGATTCAACTCCATTTAGGACTAAGAAACAAACGCTAGATTGCCCTACAAGAAACACACTCTGCTTTAGAGAAAAGAGCACTCTTCTACTCTACTGTGTTTCCTAAATGGCCAGAACAGTGAGCTTGCTCAGAACATAAGAACTGAGCTTCCTACACACACGGGCCATATCTAGTTCAACTCTGCTTAGGAAACTGACAAGAACAGTAGCTCCTCTTCTATCCAATACATTGTACTTGCTGGGATCAGACGCGAGTGCTATTTGCACTGTGTATGGCAATGGGAGCGAAATAGTGACTTTCCTTACCAGAAAACATCTCTTGCTTGTAGGACCAGAAACTGCATGTGATTCAACTCCATTTAGGACTGGGAAAAAAACGCGAGCTTTCCTTACAAGAAACACACTCTGCTTTAGAGAAAAGAGCACTCTTCTACTCTACTGTGTTTCCAATAGGGCCAGAACAGTGAGCTTGCTCAGAACATAATAACTGGGTTTCCTACACACACGGGCCATATCTAGTTCAACTCTGCTTAGGAACCTGACAAGAACAGTAGATCCCGTTTAGTCCAATACACTGTACTTGCTGGCAACAGACGCCAGTGCTATTTGTCCTGTGTATGGCAATGGCAGAGCAATAGTGACTTTCCTTACCAGAAAACAACTCTTGCTCATAGTACCAGAAACTGCATGCGATTCAACTCCATTTAGGAATGGGAAACAAACGCTACCTCGCCTTACAAGAAACACACTCTGCTTTAGAGAAAGAAGCACTCTTCTAGTCTACTGTGTTTCCTATGGGGTCCAAACAGTGAGCTTGCTCAGAACAAAAGAACTGTGCTTCCTACACACACAGACCATATGTAGTTCAACTCTGCTTAGGAACCTGAGAAGAACAGTAGCTCCTCTTCAGTCCAACACTGTACTTGCTGGGAACAGACGCGAGTGCTATTTGCACTGTGTATGTCTATGGGAGCACAATAGTGACTTTCCTTACCAGAAAACAACTCTTGTTCGTAGGACCAGAAACTGCATGTGATTCATCTCCATTTAGGACTAGGAAACAAACGCTAGCTTTCCCTACAAGAAACACACTCTGCTTTAGAGAAAAGAGCACTCTTCTACTCTACTGTGTTTCCTAAAGGTCCAGAACAGTGAGCTTGCTCAGAACATAAGAACTGAGCTTCCAACACACACGGGCCATATCTAGTTCAACTCTGCTTAGGAAACTGACAAGACAGTAGCTCCTCCTCAGTCTGATACACTGTACTTGCTGGGAACAGACGCCAGTGCTATTTGCACTGTGTATGGCAATGGGAGTGCAATAGTGACTTTCCTTACCAGAAAACAACTCTTGCTCATAAGACCAGAAACTGCATGTGATTCAACTCCATTTAGGACTTTGAAACAAACGCTACCTCGCCTTACATGAAACACTCTCTGCTTTTGAGAAAAGAGCACTCTTCTACTCTACTGTGTTTCCTATGGGGTCCGAACAGTGAGCTTGCTCAGAACAAAAGAACTGTGCTTCCTACACACCCGGGCCATATCTAGTTCAACTCTGCTTAGGAACCTGACAAGAACAGTAGATCCCCTTTAGTCCAATACACTGTACTTGCTGGGAACAGACGCCAGTGCTATTTGTCCTGTGTATGGCAAAGGCAGCGGAATAGTGACTATTCTTACCAGAAAACAACTCTTGCTCGTAGGACCAGAAACTGCATGTGTTTCAACTCCATTTAGGACTGCGAAACAAACGCTAGCTCGCCTTACAAGAAACACACTCTGCTTTAGAGAAAAGAGCACTCTTATACTCTACTGTGTTTCCTATAGGGCCAGAACGGTGAGCTTGCTCAGAACAAAAGAACTGTGCTTCCTACACACACGGGCCATATCTAGTTCAACTCTGCTTAGGAAACTGACAAGAACAGTAGCTCCTCTTCAGTCCTATACACTGTACTTGCTGGGAACAGACGCCAGTGCTATTTGCACTGTGTATGGCAATGGGAGTTCAATAGTGACTTTCCTTACCAGAAAACAACTCTAGCTCATAGGACCAGAAACTGCATGTGATTCAACTCCATTTAGGACTGGGAAACCAACGCTACCTCGCCTTACATGAAACACAGTCTGCTTTTGAGAAAAGAGCACTCTTCTACTCTACTGTGTTTCCTATGGGGTCCGAACAGTGAGCTTGCTCAAAACAAAAGAACTGTGCTTCCTACACACATGGGCCATATAGTTCACCTCTGCTTAGGAAACTGAAAAGAACAGTAGATCCTACTCAGTCCAATACACTGTACTTGCTGGGAACGGACTCGAGTGCTATTTGCACTGTGTATGGCAATGGGAGCACAATAGTGACTTTCCTTACCAGAAAACAACTCTTGCTCGTAGGACCAGAAACTGCATGTGATTCAACTCCATTTAGGACTGGGAAACAAACGCTAGCTCGCCTTACAAGAAACACAGTCTGCTTTTGAGAAAAGAGCACTCTTCTACTCTACTGTGTTTCCTATGGGGTCCAAACAGTGAGCTTGCTCAGAACAAAAAAAATTGTGCTTCCTATACACACGGCCATATCTAGTTCAAGTCTGTTTAGGAACCTGACAAGAACAGTAGATCCTCTTCAGTCCAATACACTGTACTTGCTGGCAAAGGACGCCAGTGCTATTTGTCCTGTTTATGGCAATGGCAGCGCAATAGTGACTTTCCTTACCAGAAAACAACTCCTGCTCATAGTACCAGAAACTTCACGGGATTCAACTCCATTTAGGACTGGGAAACAAACGCTAGCTCGCCTTACAAGAAACACACTCTGCTTTAGAGAAAGGAGCACTCATCTAGTCTACTGTGTTTCCTATGGGGTCCAAACAGTGAGCTTGCTCAGAACAAAAGAACTGTGCTTCCTACACACACGGACCATATGTAGTTCAAGTCAGCTTAGAAACATGACAAGAACAGTAGCTCCTCTTCAGTCCAACACTGTATTTGCTGGGAACAGACGCGAGTGCTATTTGCACTGTGTATGGCAATGGGAGCGCAATAGTGACTTTCCTAACCAGAAAACAACTCTAGTTCGTAGGACCAGAAACTGCATGTGATTCAACTCCATTTAGGACTAGGAAACAAACGCTAGATTGCCCTACAAGAAACACACTCTGCTTTAGAGAAAAGAGCACTCTTCTACTCTACTGTGTTTCCTAAAGGGCCAGAACAGTGAGCTTGCTCAGAACATAAGAACTGAGCTTCCTACACACACGGGCCATATCTAGTTCAACTCTGCTTAGGAAACTGACAAGAACAGTAGCTCCTCTTCAATCCGATACACTGTACTTGCTGGGATCAGACGCGAGTGCTATTTGCACTGTGTATGGCAATGGGAGCGCAATAGTGACTTTCCTTACCAGAAAACATCTCTTGCTCGTAGGACCAGAAACTGCATGTGATTCAACTCCATTAAGGAGTGGGAAAAAAACGCGAGCTTACCTTACAAGAAACACACTCTGCTTTTGAGAAAAGAGCACTCTTCTACTCTACTGTGTTTCCTATAGGCCAGAACAGTGAGCTTGCTCAGAACATAATAACTGTTCTTCCTACACACACGGGCCATATCTAGTTCAACTCTGCTTAGGAACTGACAAGAAGAGTAGATCCCCTTTATTCCAATACACTGTACTTGCTGGGAACAGACGCCAGTGCTATTTGTCCTGTGTATGGCAATGGCAGCGCAATAGTGACTATTCTTACCATAAAACAACTCTTGCTCCTAGGACCAGAAACTGCATGTGTTTCAACTCCATTTAGGACTGGGAAACAAACGCTAGCTCGCCTTACGAGAAACACACTCTGCTTTAGAGAAAAGAGCACTCTTCTACTCTACTGTGTTTTCTATAGGGCCAGAACAGTGAGCTTGCTCAGAACAAAAGAACTGTGCTTCCTACACACGGGCCATATCTAGTTGAACTCTGCTTAGGAAACTGACAAGAACAGTAGCTCCTCTTCAGTCCAATACACTGTACTTGCTGGCAACAGACGCGAGAGCTATTTGCACTGTATATGGCAATGGGAGCGCAATAGGGACTTTCCTTCGCAGAAAACAACTCTTGCTCGTAGGACCAGAAAGTGCATGTGTTTCAACTCCATTTAGGACTGGATAACAAATGCTAGCTCGCCTTACATGAAACACACTCTGCTTTTGAGAAAAGAGCACTCTTCTACTCTACTGTCTTTCCTATGGGGTCCAAACAGTGAGCTTGCTCAGAACAAAAGAACTGTGCTTCCTACACACATGGGCCATATCTAATTCAACTCTGCTTAGCAAACTGAAAAAAAACAGTAGATCCTCTTCAGTCCAATACACTGTACTTGCTGGGAACAGACGCGAGTGCTATTTGTACTGCGTAGGGCAATTGGAGCACAATAGTGACTCGTCTTACCAGAAAACAACTCTTGCTCATAGGACAAAAAACTGCATGTGACTCAACTACCTTTAGGACTGGGAAACAAACTCTAGCTCGCCTTACAAGAAACACACTCTGCTTTTGACAAAAGAACACTCGTCTACTCTACTGTGTTTCCCATAGGGCTAGAACAATGAGCATGCTCAGAACAAAAGAACTGTGCTTCCTAAACACACGGGGCATATCTAGTTCAACTCTGCTTATGAAACTGAGTAGAACAGTAGCTCCTCCTCAGTCCAATACACTGTACTTGCTAGGAACAGACGGGAGTGCTATTTGCACTGTGTATGGCAAGGGGAGCGCAATAGTGACTTTCCTTACCAGAAAACAACTCTTGCTCGTAGGACCAGAAACTGCATGTGATTCAACTCCATTTAGGACTGGGAAATAAACGCTAGATCGCCTTAAAAGAAAAACAGTCTGCTTTTGAGAAAAGAGCACTCTTCTACTCTACTGTTTTTCCTATGGGGTCCAAACAGTGAGCATGCTCAGAACAAAAAAAATTGTGCTTCCTACACACACGGCCATATCTAGTTCAAGTCTGCTTAGGAACCTGACAAAAACAGTAGATCCTCTTCAGTCCAATACACTGTACTTGCTGGCAACAGACGCGAGTGCTATTTGCACTGTGTATGGCAATGGGAGCGCAATAGTGACTTTCCTTACGAGAAAACAACTCTTGCTCGTAGGACCAGAAACTGTATGGGATTCAACTCCATTTAGGACTGGGAAAAAAACGCTAGCTTGCCTTACAAGAAACACACTCCGCTTTTGAGAAAAGAGCACTCTTCTACTCTACTGTGTTTCCTATAGGGCCAGAACAGTGAGCTTGCTCAGCACATTATAACTATGCTTCCTACAAACACTGGCCATATCTAGTTCAACTCTGCTTAGGAACCTGACAAGAACAGTAGATCCCCTTTAGTCCAATACACTGTACTTGCTGGGAACAGACGCCAGTGCTATTTGTCCTGTGTTTGGCAATGGCAGCGCAATAGTGACTATTCTTACCATAAAACAACTGTTGCTCGTAGGACCAGAAACTGCATGTGTTCCAACTCCATTTAGGACTGGGAAACAAACGCTACCTTGCCTTACAAGAAACACACTCTGCTTTAGAGAAAAGAGCACTCTTCTACTCCACTGTGTTTCCTATAGGGCCAGAACAGTGAGCTTGCTCAGGACAAAAGAACTGTGCTTCGTACACACGGGCCATATCTAGTTCAACTCTGCTTATGAAACTGACAAGAACAGTAGCTCCTCTTCAGTCCTATACACTGTACTTGCTGGGAACAGACGCGAGTTCTATTTGCACTGTATATGGCAATCAGAACGCAATAGGGACTTTCCTTACCAGAAAACAACTCTTGCTCGTAGGACCAGAATGTGCATGTGATTCAACTCCATTTAGGACTGGGAAAAACAAATGCTACCTCGCCTTACATGAAACACAGTCTGCTTTTGAGAAAAGAGCACTCTTCTACTCTACTGTGTTTCCTATAGGGCCAGAACAGTGAGCTTGCTCAGAACAAAAGAACTGTGCTTCCTACACACATGGGCCATATCTAGTTCAACTCTGCTTAGGAAACTAAAAAGAACAGTAGATCCTCTTCAGTCCAATACACTGTACTTGCTGGGAACAGACGCGAGTGCTATTTGCACTGTGTAGGGCAATTGGAGCACAATAGTGTCTCGTCTTACCAGAAAACAACTCTTGCTCATAGGACAAAAAACTGCATTTGACTCAACTACATTTAGGACTGGGAAACAAACTCTAGCTCGCCTTACAAGAAACACACTCTGCTTTTGAGAAAAGAACACTCTTCTAATCTACTGTGTTTCCCATAGGGCCAGAACAATGAGCTTGCTCAGAACAAAAGAACTGTGCTTCCTTCACACACGGGGCATATCTAGTTCAACTCTGCTTAGGAAACTGAGAAGAACAGTAGCTCCTCTTCAGTCTAATACACTGTACTTGCTAGGAACAGACGGGACTGCTATTTGCACTGAGTATGGCAATGGGAGTGCAATAGTGACTTTCCTTACCAGAAAACAACTCTTGCTCGTAGGACTAGAAACTGCATGTGATTCAACTCCATTTAGGACTGGGAAACAAACGCTAGCTCGCCTTACAAGGAACACAGTCTGCTTTTGAGAAAAGAGCACTCTTCTACTCTACTGTGTTTCCTATGGGGTCCAAACAGTGAGCTTGCTCAGAACAAAAAAAATTGTGCTTCCTATACACACGGCCATATCTAGTTCAAGTCTGCTTAGGAACCTGACAAGAACAGTAGATCCTCTTCAGTCCAATAAACTGTACTTGCTGGCAACAGACGCCAGTGCTATTTGTCCTGTGTATGGCAAGGCAGCACAATAGTGACTTTCCTTACCAGAAAACAACTCTTGCTCATGGTACCAGAAACTGCATGGGATTAAACTCCATTTAGGCCTGAGAAAAAAACACTAGCTCGCCTTACGAGAAACACACTCTGCTTTAGAGAAAGGAGCACTCATCTAGTCTACTGTGTTTCCTATGGGGTCCAAACAGTGAGCTTGCTCAGAACAAAAGAACTGTGCTTCCTACACACACGGACCATATGTAGTTCAACTCTGCTTAGGAACCTGACAAGAAGAGTAGCTCCTCTTCAGTCCAACACTGTACTTGCTGGGATCAGACGCGAGTGCTATTTGCACTGTGTATGGCAATGGGAGCGCAATAGTGACTTTCCTTACCAGAAAACAACTCTTGCTCGTAGGACTAGAAACTGCATGTGATTCAAATCCATTTAGGACTGGGAAACAAACGCTAGCTCGCCTTAAAAGAAACACAGTCTGCTTTTGAGAAAAGAGCACTCTTCTACTCTACTCTGTTTCCTATGGGGTCCAAACAGTGAGCTTGCTCAGAACAAAAAAAATTGTGCTTCCTATACACACGGCCATATCTAGTTCAAGTCTGCTTAGGAACCTGACAAGAACAGTAGATCCTCTTCAGTCCAATACACTGTACTTGCTGGGAACAGACGCCAGTGCTATTTGTCCCGTGTATGGCAAGGCAGCACAATAGTGACTTTCCTTACCAGAAAACAACTCTTGCTCATAGTACCAGAAACTGCATGGGATTAAACTCCATTTAGGACTGAGAAAAAAACACTAGCTCGCCTTACAAGAAACACACTCTGCTTTAGAGAAAGGAGCACTCATCTAGTCTACTGTGTTTCCTATGGGGTCCAAACAGTGAGCTTGCTCAGAACAAAAGAACTGTGCTTCCTACACACACGGACCATATGTAGTTCAACTCTGCTTAGAACCTGACAAGAACAGTAGCTCCTCTTCAGTCCAACACTGTACTTGCTGGGAACAGACTCGAGTGCTATTTGCACTGTGTATGGCAATGGGAGCGCAATAGTGACTTTCCTTACCAGAAAACAACTCTTGCTCGTAGGACTAGAAACTGCATGTGATTCAACTCCATTTAGGACTGGGAAACAAATGCTAGCTCGCCTTAAAAGAAACACGGTCTGCTTTTGAGAAAAGAGCACTCTTCTACTCTACTGTGTTTCCTATGGGGTCCAAACAGTGAGCTTGCTCAGAACAAAAAAAATTGTGCTTCCTATACACACGGCCATATCTAGTTCAAGTCTGCTTAGGAACCTGATAAGAACAGTAGATCCTCTTCAGTCCAAAACACTGTACTTGCTGGCAACAGACGCCAGTGCTATTTGTCCCGTGTATGGCAAGGCAGCACAATAGTGACTTTCCTTACCAGAAAACAACTCTTGCTCATAGTACCAGAAACTGCATGGGATTAAACTCCATTTAGGACTGAGAAACAAACACTAGCTCGCCTTACAAGAAACACACTCTGCTTTAGAGAAAGGAGCACTCATCTAGTCTACTGTGTTTCCTATGGGGTCCAAACAGTGAGCTTGCTCAGAACAAAAGAACTGTGCTTCCTACACACACGGACCATATGTAGTTCAACTCTGCTTAGGAACCTGACAAGAACAGTAGCTCCTCTTCAGTCCAACACTGTACTTGCTGGGAACAGACGCGAGTGATATTTGCACTGTGTATGGCAATGGGAGCGCAATAGTGACTTTCCTTACCAGAAAACAACTGTGTTCGTAAGACCAGAAACTGCATGTGATTCAACTCCATTTAGGACTGGGAAACAAACACTAGCTCGTCTTACAAGAAACACAGTCTGCTTTTGAGAAAAGAGCACTCTTCTACTCTACTGTGTTTCTTATGGGGTCCACAAAGTGAGCTTGCTCAGAACAAAAAAAATTGTGCTTCCTATACACACGGCCATATCTAGTTCAAGTCTGCTTAGGAACCTGACAAGAACAGTAGAACCTCTTCAGTCCAATACACTGTACTTGCTGGCAACAGACGCCAGTGCTATTTGTCCTGTTTATGGCAATGGCAGCGCAATAGTGACTTTCCTTACCAGAAAACAACTCTTGCTCATAGTACCAGAAACTTCATGGGATTCAACTCCTTATAGGACTGGGAAATAAACGCTAGCTAGCCTTACAAGAAACACACTCTGCTTTAGAGAAAGGAGCACTCTTCTAGTCTACTGTGTTTCCTATGGTTTCCAAACAGTGAGCTTGCTCAGAACAAAAAAACTGTGCTTCCTACACACACGGACCATATGTAGTTCAACTCTGCTTAGAAACCTGACAAGAAGAGTAGCTCCTCTTCAGTCCAACACTGTACTAGCTGGGAACAGACGCGAGTGCTATTTGCACTGTGTATGGCAATGGGAGCGCAATAGTGACTTTAGTAACCAGAAAACAACTCTTGTTCATAGGACCAGAAACTGCATGTGATTCAACTCCATTTAGGACTAAGAAACAAACGCTAGATTGCCCTACAAGAAACACACTCTGCTTTAGAGAAAAGAGCACTCTTCTACTCTACTGTGTTTCCTATGGGGTCCAAACAGTGAGCTTGCTCAGAACAAAAACAATTGTGCTTCCTACACACACGGCCATATCTAGTTCAAGTCTGCTTAGGAACCTGACAAGAACAGTAGATCCTCTTCAGTCCAATACACTGTACTTGCTGGAAACAGACGCCAGTTCTATTTGTCCTGTGTATGGCAATGGCAGCGCAATAGTGACTCTTCTTACCAGAAAACAACTCTTGCTCGTAGTACCAGAAACTGCATGGGATTCAACTCCATTTAGGACTGGGAAACAAATGCTACCTCGCATTACAAGAAACACACTCTGCTTTAGAGAAAGAAGCACTCATCTAGTCTACTGTGTTTCCTATGGGGTCCAAACAGTGAGCTTGCTCAGAACAAAAGAACTGTGCCTCCTACACACACAGACCATCTATAGTTCAACTCTGCTTAGGAACCTTACAAGAACAGTAGCTCCTCTTCAGTCCAATACTGTACTTGCTGGGAACAGACGCGAGTGCTATTTGCACTGTGTATGGCCATGGGAGCACGATAGTGACTTTCCTTACCAGAGAACAACTCTTGCTCATAGGACCAGAAACTGCATGTGATTCAACTCCATTTAGGACTTGGAAACAAACGCTAGCTTGCCCTACAAGAAACACACTCTGCTTTAGAGAAAAGAGCACTCTTCTACTCTACTGTGTTTCCTAAAGGGCCAGAACAGTGAGCTTGCTCAGAACATAAGAACTGAGCTTCCAACACACACGGGCCATATCTAGTTCAACTCTGCTTAGGAAACTGACAAGAACAGTAGCTCCTCTTCAGTCCTATACACTGTACTTAGTGGGAACAGACGCCAGTGCTATTTGCACTGTGTATGGCAAAGGGAGCGCAATAGTGACTTTCCTTACCAGAAAACAACTCTTGCTCATAGGACCAGAAACTGCATGTGATTCAACTCCATTTAGGACTGGGAAACAAATGCTACCTCGCCTTACATGAAACACAGTCTGCTTTTGAGAAAAGAGCACTCTTCTACTCTACTGAGTTTCTCATAGGGCTAGAACAATGAGCTTGTTCAGAACAAAAGAACTGTGCTTCCTACACACACGGGGCATATCTAGTTCAACTCTGCTTAGGAAACTGACAAGAACAGTAGCTCCTCTTCAGTCCAATACACTGTACTTGCTAGGAACAGACGGGAGTGCTATTTGCACTGTGTATGGCAATGGGAGTGCAATAGTGACTTTCCTTACCAGAAAACAACTCTTGCTCATATTACCAGAAACTGCATGGGATTCAACTCCATTTAGGACTGGGAAACAAACGCTATCTCGCCTTACAAGAAACACACTCTGCTTTAGAGAAAGGAGCACTCTTCTAGTCTACTGTGTTTCCTATGGGGTCCAAACAGTGAGGTTGCTCAGAACAAAAGAACTATGCTTCCTACACACACAGACCATATGGAGTTCAACTCTGCTTAGGAACCTTACAAGAACAGTAGCTCCTCTTCAGTCCAACACTGTACTTGCTTGGAACAGACGCGAGTGCTACTTGCACTGTGTATGGCAATGGGAGCACAATAGTGACTCGTCTTACCAGAAAACAACTCTTCCTCATAGGACAAAAAACTGCATGTGACTCAACTCCATTTAGGACTGGGAAACAAACTCTAGCTCGCCTTACAAGAAACACACTCTGCTTTTGAGAAAAGAGCACTCTTCTACTCTACTGTTTTTCCCATAGGGCCAGAACGGTGAGCTTGCTGAGAACAAAAAAACTGTGCTTCCTACACACACGGGCCATATCTAGTTCAACTCTGCTTAGGAAACTGACAAGAACAGTAGCTCCTCTTCAGTCCAATACACTGTACCTGCTGGGATCAGACGCGAGTGCTATTTGCACTGTGTATGTCAATGGGAGCTCAATAGTGACTTTCCTTAACAGAAAACAACTCTTGCTCGTAGGACCAGAAACTGCATGTGATTCAACTCCATTTAGGACTGGGAAAAAAACGCTAGCTTGCCTTACAAGAAACACACTCTGCTTTTGAGAAAAGAGCACTCTTCTACTCTACTGTGTTTCCTATAGGGCGAGAACAGTGAGCTTGCTCAGAACATAATAACTGTGCTTCCTACACACACGGGCCATATCTAGTTCAACTCTGCTTAGGAACCTGACAAGAACAGTAGATCCCCTTTAGTCCAATACACTGTACTTGCTGGGAGCAGACGCCAGTGCTGTTTGTCCTGTGTATGGCAATGGCAGCGCAATAGAGACTATTCTTACCATAAAACAACTCTTGCTCGTAGGACCAGAAACTGCATATGTTTCAACTCCATTTAGGACTGGGAAACAAACGCTAGCTCGCCTTACAAGAAACACACTCTGCTTTAGAGAAAAGAGCACTCTTCTACTCTACTGTGTTTCCTATAGGGCCAGAACAGTGAGTTTGCTCAGAACAAAAGAACTGTGCTTCCTACACACTGGCCATATCTAGTTGAACTCTGCTTAGGAAACTGACAAGAACAGTAGCTCCTGTTCAGTCCGATACACTGTACTTGCTGGGAACAGACGCGAGTGCTATTTGCACTGTATATGGCAATGGGAGCACAATAGGGACTTTCCTTACCAGAAAACAACTCTTGCTCGGAGGACCAGAAAGTGCATGTGATTCAACTCCATTTAGGACTGTGAAAAAAACGCGAGCTTACCTTACAAGAAACACACTCTGCTTTTGAGAAAAGAGCACTTTTCTACTCTACTGTGTTTCCTATAGGGCCAGAACAGTGAGCTTGCTCAGAACATAATAACTGTTCTTCCTACACACACGGGCCATATCTAGTTCAACTCTTCTTAGGAACCTGACAAGAAGAGTAGATCCCCTTTAGTCCAATACACTGTACTTGCTGGAAACAGACGCCAGTGCTATTTGTCCTGTGTTTGGCAATGGCAGCGCAATAGTGACTATTCTTACCATAAAACAACTCTTGCTCGTAGGACCAGAAACTGCATGTGTTTCAACTCCATTTAGGACTGGGAAACAAACGCTAGCTCGCCTTACAAGAAACACACTCTGCTTTAGAGAAAAGAGCACTCTTCTACTCTACTGTGTTTCTTATAGGGCCAGAACGGTGAGCTTGCTCAGAAGAAAAGAACTGTGCTTCCTACACACGGGCCATATCTAGTTCAACTCTGCTTAGGAAACTGACAAGAACAGTAGCTCTTCTTCAGTCCGATATACTGTACTTGCTGGGAACAGACGCGAGTGCTATTTGCACTGTATATGGCAATGGGAGCGCAATAGGGACTTTCCTTACCAGAAAACAACTCTTGCTCGTAGGACCAGAAAGTGCATGTGATTCAACTCCATTTAGGACTGGGAAACAAATGGTAGCTTGCCTTACATGAAACACACTCTGCTTTTGAGAAAAGAGCACTCTTCTACTCTACTGTGTTTCCTATGGGGTCCAAACAGTGAGCTTGCTCAGAACAAAAGAACTGTGCTTCCTACACACATGGACCATATGTAGTTCAACTCTGCTTAGGAAACTAAAAAGAACAGTAGATCCTCTTCAGTTCAATACTCTGTACGTGCTGGGAACAGACGCGAGTGCTATTTGCACTGAGTATGGCAATGGGAGCGCAATAGTGAATTTCCTTACCAGAAAACAATTCTTGTTTGTAGAACCAGAAACTGCATGTGATTCAATTCCATTTAGGACTAGGAAACAAACACTAGCTTGCCTTACAAGAAACACACTCTGCTTTTGAGAAAAGAGAACTCTTCTACTCACTGCGTTTCCTATGGGGTCCGAACAATGAGCTTGCTTAGAACAAAAGAACTGTGCTTCCTACACACATGGGCCATATCTAGTTCCCCTCTGCTTAGGAAACTGAAAAAAACAGTAGATCCTATTCTGTCCAATACACTGTACTTGCTGGGAACAGATGCGAGTGCTATTTGCACTGTGTATGGCAATGGGAACACAATTATGACTCGTCTTACCAGAAAAAAACTCTTGCTCATAGGAAAAAAACTGCATGTGACTCAACTCCATTTAGGACTGGGAAGCAAACTCTAGCTCGCCTTACAAGAAACACACTCTGCTTTTGAGAAAAGAGCACTCTTCTACTCTACTGTGTTTCCCATAGGACCAGAACGGTGAGCTTGCTCAGAACAAAAGAACTGTGCTTCCTAAACACACGGGCCATATCTAGTTCAACTCTGCTTAGGAAACTGACAAGAACAGTAGCTACTCTTCAGTCCAATACACTGTACTTGCTGGGAACAGACGCGAGTGCTATTTGCATTGTGTATGGCAATGGGAGCACAATAGTGACTTTCCTTACCAGAAAACAACTCTTGCTCGTAGGACCAGAAAGTGCATGTTATTCAACTCCATTTAGGACTGGGAAACAAACTCTAGCTCGCCTTACAAGAAACACACTCTGCTTTTGAGAAAAGAGCACTCTTCTACTCTACTGTGTTTCCTATAGGGCCAGAACAGTGAGCTTGCTCAAAACATAAGAACTGAGCTTCCTACACACACGGGCCATATCTAGTTCAACTCTGCTTAGGAAAATGACAAGAACAGTAGCTCCTCTTCAGTCCGATACACTGTACTTGCTGGGAACAGACGCCAGTGCTATTTGCACTGTGTATGGCAATGGGAGTGCAATAGTGACTTTCCTTACCAGAAAACAACTCTTGCTCATAGTAACAGAAACTGCATGGGATTCAACTCCATTTAGGACTGGGAAACAAACGCTATCTCGCCTTACAAGAAACACACTCTGCTTTAGAGAAAGTAGCACTCTTCTAGTATACAGTGTTTCCTATGGGGTCCAAACAGTGAGTTTGTTCAGAACAAAAGAACTATGCTTATTACACACACAGAGCATTTGTAGTTCAACTCTGCTTAGGAACCTTACAAGAACAGTAGCTCCTCTTCAGTCCAACACTGTACTTGCTGGGAACAGACGCGAGTGCTACTTGCACTGTGTATGGCAATGGGAGCACAATAGTGACTCGTCTTACTAGAAAACAACTCTTCCTCATAGGACAAAAAACTGCATGTGACTCAACTCCATTTAGGACTGGGAAACAAACTCTAGCTCGCCTTACAAGAAACACACTCTGCTTTTGAGAAAAGAGCAATCTTCTACTCTACTGTGTTTCCCATAGGGCCAGAACGGTGAGCTTGCTCAGAACAAAAAAAACTGTGCTTCCTGAACACACGGGCCATATCTAGTTCAACTCTGCTTAGGAAACTGATAGAACAGTAGCTCCTCTTCAGTCCGATACACTGTACCTGCTGGGATCAGACGCGAGTGCTATTTGCACTGTGTATGTCAAGGGGAGCGCAATAGTGACTTTCCTTAACAGAAAACAACTCTTGCTCGTAGGACCAGAAACTGCATGTGATTCAACTCCATTTAGGACTGGGAAAAAAACGCTAGCTTCCTTACAAGAAACACACTCTGCTTTTGAGAAAAGAGCAATCTTCTACTCTACTGTGTTTCCCATAGGGCCAGAATGGTGAGCTTGCTCAGAACAAAAAAACTGTGCTTCCTAAACACACGGGGCATATCTAGTTCAACACTGCTTAGGAAACTGACAAGAACAGTAGCTCCTCTTCAGTCCGATACACTGTACCTGCTGGGATCAGACGCGAGTGCTATTTGCACTGTGTATGTCAATGGGAGCGCAATAGTGACTTTCCTTAACAGAAAACAACTCTTGCTCGTAGGACCAGAAACTGCATGTGATTCAACTCCATTTAGGACTGGGAAAAAAACGCTAGCTTGCCTTAAAAGAAACACACTCTGCTTTTGAGAAAAGAGCACTCTTCTACTCTACTGTGTTTCCAAAAGGCCAGAACAGTGAGCTTGCTCAGAACATAATAACTTTGCTTCCTACACACACGGGCCATATCTAGTTCAACTCTGCTTAGGAACCTGACAAGAACAGTAGATCCCCTTTAGTCCAATACACTGTACTTGCTGGGAACAGACGCCAGTGCTATTTGTCCTGTGTATGGCAATGGCAGCGCAATAGTGACTATTCTTACCATAAAACAACTCTTGCTCGTAGGACCAGAAACTGCATGTGTTTCAACTCCATTTAGGACTGGGAAACAAACGCTAGCTCACCTTACAAGAAATACACTCTGCTTTAGAGAAAAGAGCACTCTTCTACTCTACTGTGTTTCCTATAGGGCCAGAACAGTGAGCTTGCTCAGAACAAAAGAACTGTGCTTCCTACACACACGGACCATATGTAGTTCAACTCTGCTTAGAAACCTGACAAGAAGAGTAGCTCCTCTTCAGTCCAACACTGTACTTGCTGGGAACAGACGCGAGTGCTATTTGCACTGTGTATGGCAATGGGAGAGCAATAGTGACTTTCCTAACCAGAAAACAACTCTTGTTCGTAGGACCAGAAACTGCATGTGATTCAACTCCATTTAGGACTAGGAAACAAACACTCGCTTGCCTTACAAGAAACACACTCTGCTTTTGAGAAAAGAGAACTCTTCTACTCACTGCGTTTCCTATGGGGTCCGAACAGTGACCTTGCTCAGAACAAAAGAACTGTGCTTCCTACACACATGGGCCATATCTAGTTCAACTCTGCTTAGGAAACTAAAAAGAACAGTAGATCCTCTTCAGTCCAATACACTGTACTTGCTGGGAACAGATGCGAGTGCTATTTGCACTGTGTATGGCAATGGGAACACAATTATGACTCGTCTTACCAGAAAAAAACTCTTGCTCATAGGAAAAAAACTGCATGTGACTCAACTCCATTTAGGACTGGGAAACAAACTCTAGCTCGCCTTACAAGAAACACACTCTGCTTTTGAGAAAAGAGCACTCTTCTACTCTACTGTGTTTCCCATAGGACCAGAACGGTGAGCTTGCTCAGAACAAAAGAACTGTGCTTCCTACACACACGGGCCATATCTAGTTCAACTCTGCTTAGGAAACTAACAAGAACAGTAGCTACTCTTCAGTCCAATACACTGTACTTGCTGGGAACAGACGCGAGTGCTGTTTGCATTGTGTATGGCAATGGGAGCACAATAGTGACTTTCCTTACCAGAAAACAACTCTTGCTCGTAGGACCAGAAAGTGCATGTGATTCAACTCCATTTAGGACTGGGAAACAAACTCTAGCTCGCCTTACAAGAAACACACTCTGCTTTTGAGAAAAGAGCACTCTTCTACTCTACTGTGTTTCCTATAGGGCCAGAACAGTGAGCTTGCTCAAAACATAAGAACTGAGCTTCCTACACACACGGGCCATATCTAGTTCAACTCTGCTTATGAAAATGACAAGAACAGTAGCTCCTCTTCAGTCCGATACACTGTACTTGCTGGGAACAGACGCCAGTGCTATTTGGACTGTGTATGGCAATGGGAGTGCAATAGTGACTTTCCTTAACAGAAAACAACTCTTGCTCATAGTACCATAAACTGCATGGGATTCAACTATATTTAGGACTGGGAAACAAACGCTATCTCGCCTTACAAAAAACACACTCTGCTTTAGAGAAAGTAGCACTCTTCTAGTATACAGTGTTTCCTATGGGGTCCAAACATTGAGTTTGTTCTGAACAAAAGAACTATGCTTATTACACACACAGAGCATTTGTAGTTCAACTCTGCTTAGGAACGTTACAAGAACAGTAGCTCCTCTTCAGTCCAACACTGTACTTGCTGGGAACAGACGCGAGTGCTACTTGCACTGTGTATGGCAATGGGAGCACAATAGTGACTCGTCTTACTAGAAAACAACTCTTCCTCATAGGACAAAAAACTGCATGTGACTCAACTCCATTTAGGACTGGGAAACAAACTCTAGCTCGCCTTACAAGAAACACACTCTGCTTTTGAGAAAAGAGCAATCTTCTACTCTATTGTGTTTCCCATAGGGCCAGAACGGTGAGCTTGCTCAGAACAAAAAAAACTGTGCTTCCTGAACACACGGGCCATATCTAGTTCAACTCTGCTTAGGAAACTGAAAGAACAGTAGCTCCTCTTCAGTCCGATACACTGTACCTGCTGGGATCAGACGCAAGTGCTATTTGCACTGTGTATGTCAATGGGAGCGCAATAGTGACTTTCCTTAACAGAAAACAACTCTTGCTCGTAGGACCAGAAACTGCATGTGATTCAACTCCATTTAGGACTGGGAAAAAAACGCTAGCTTCCTTACAAGAAACACACTCTGCTTTTGAGAAAAGAGCAATCTTCTACTCTACTGTGTTTCCCATAGGGCCAGAATGGTGAGCTTGCTCAGAACAAAAAAACTGTGCTTCCTAAACACACGGGGCATATCTAGTTCAACACTGCTTAGGAAACTGACAAGAACAGTAGCTCCTCTTCAGTCCGATACACTGTACCTGCTGGGATCAGACGCGAGTGCTATTTGCACTGTGTATGTCAATGGGAGCGCAATAGTGACTTTCCTTAACAGAAAACAACTCTTGCTCGTAGGACCAGAAACTGCATGTGATTCAACTCCATTTAGGACTGGGAAAAAAACGCTAGCTTGCCTTAAAAGAAACACACTCTGCTTTTGAGAAAAGAGCACTCTTCTACTCTACTGTGTTTCCAAAAGGCCAGAACAGTGAGCTTGCTCAGAACATAAAAACTTTGCTTCCTACACACACGGGCCATATCTAGTTCAACTCTGCTTAGGAACCTGACAAGAACAGTAGATCCCCTTTAGTCCAATACACTGTATTTGCTGGGAACAGACGCCAGTGCTATTTGTCCTGTGTATGGCAATGGCAGCGCAATAGTGACTATTCTTACCATAAAACAACTCTTGCTCGTAGGACCAGAAACTGCATGTGTTTCAACTCCATTTAGGACTGGGAAACAAACGCTAGCTCGCCTTACAAGAAATACACTCTGCTTTAGAGAAAAGAGCACTCTTCTACTCTACTGTGTTTCCTATAGGGCCAGAACAGTGAGCTTGCTCAGAACAAAAGAACTCTGCTTCCTACACACACGGACCATATGTAGTTCAACTCTGCTTAGAAACCTGACAAGAAGAGTAGCTCCTCTTCAGTCCAACACTGTACTTGCTGGGAACAGACGCGAGTGCTATTTGCACTGTGTATGGCAATGGGAGAGCAATAGTGACTTTCCTAACCAGAAAACAACTCTTGTTCGTAGGACCAGAAACTGCATGTGATTCAACTCCATTTAGGACTAGGAAACAAACGCTAGATTGCCCTACAAGAAACACACTCTGCTTTAGAGAAAAGAGCACTCTTCTACTCTACTGTGTTTCCTATGGGGTCCAAACAGTGACCTTGCTCAGAACAAAAGAACTGTGCTTCCTACACACATGGGCCATATCTAGTTCAACTCTGCTTAGGAAACTAAAAAGAACAGTAGATCCTCTTCAGTCCAATACACTGTACTTGCTGGGAACAGACGCGAGTGCTATTTGCACTGTGTAGGGCAATTGGACCACAATAATGTCTCGTCTTACCAGAAAACAACTCTTGCTCATAGGACAAAAAACTGCATTTGACTCAACTACATTTAGGACTGGGAAACAAACTCTAGCTCGCCTTACAAGAAACACACTCTGCTTTTGAGAAAAGAACACTCTTCTAATCTATTGTGTTTCCCATAGGGCCAGAACAATGAGCTTGCTCAGAACAAAAGAACTGTGCTTCCTTCACACACGGGGCATATCTAGTTCAACTCTGCTTAGGAAACTGAGAAGAACAGTAGCTCCTCTTCAGTCCAATACACTGTACTTGCTAAGAACAGACGGACTGCTATTTGCACTGAGTATGGCAATGGGAGCGCAATAGTGACTTTCCTTATCAGAAAACAACTCTTGCTCGTAGGACGAGAAACTGCATGTGATTCAACTCCATTTAGGACTGGGAAACAAACGCTAGCTCGCCTTACAAGAAACACAGTCTGCTTTTGAGAAAAGAGCACTCTTCTACTCTACTGTGTTTCCTATGGGGTCCAAACAGTGAGCTTGCTCAGAACAAAAAAAATTGTGCTTCCTATACACACGGCCATATCTAGTTCAAGTCTGCTTAGGAACCTGACAAGAACAGTAGATCCTCTTCAGTCCAATACACTGTACTTGCTGGCAACAGACGCCAGTGCTATTTGTCCTGTTTATGGCAATGGCAGCGCAATAGTGACTTTCCTTACCAGAAAACAACTCTTGCTCATAGTACCAGAAACTTCATGGGATTCAACTCCATTTAGGACTGGGAAACAAACGCTAGCTCGCCTTACAAGAAACACACTCTGCTTTAGAGAAAAGAGCACTCTTCTACTCTACTGTGTTTCTTATAGGGCCAGAACGGTGAGCTTGCTCAGAAGAAAAGAACTGTGCTTCCTACACACGGGCCATATCTAGTTCAACTCTGCTTAGGAAACTGACAAGAACAGTAGCTCTTCTTCAGTCCGATATACTGTACTTGTTGGGAACAGACGCGAGTGCTATTTGCACTGTATATGGCAATGGGAGCGCAATAGGGACTTTCCTTACCAGAAAACAACTCTTGCTCGTAGGACCAGAAAGTGCATGTGATTCAACTCCATTTAGGACTGGGAAACAAATGGTAGCTTGCCTTACATGAAACACACTCTGCTTTTGAGAAAAGAGCACTCTTCTACTCTACTGTGTTTCCTATGGGGTCCAAACAGTGAGCTTGCTCAGAACAAAAGAACTGTGCTTCCTACACACATGGACCATATGTAGTTCAACTCTGCTTAGGAAACTAAAAAGAACAGTAGATCCTCTTCAGTTCAATACTCTGTACGTGCTGGGAACAGACGCGAGTGCTATTTGCACTGAGTATGGCAATGGGAGCGCAATAGTGAATTTCCTTACCAGAAAACAATTCTTGTTTGTAGAACCAGAAACTGCATGTGATTCAATTCCATTTAGGACTAGGAAACAAACACTAGCTTGCCTTACAAGAAACACACTCTGCTTTTGAGAAAAGAGAACTCTTCTACTCACTGCGTTTCCTATGGGGTCCGAACAATGAGCTTGCTTAGAACAAAAGAACTGTGCTTCCTACACACATGGGCCATATCTAGTTCCCCTCTGCTTAGGAAACTGAAAAAAACAGTAGATCCTATTCTGTCCAATACACTGTACTTGCTGGGAACAGATGCGAGTGCTATTTGCACTGTGTATGGCAATGGGAACACAATTATGACTCGTCTTACCAGAAATAAACTCTTGCTCATAGGAAAAAAACTGCATGTGACTCAACTCCATTTAGGACTGGGAAGCAAACTCTAGCTCGCCTTACAAGAAACACACTCTGCTTTTGAGAAAAGAGCACTCTTCTACTCTACTGTGTTTCCCATAGGACCAGAACGGTGAGCTTGCTCAGAACAAAAGAACTGTGCTTCCTAAACACACGGGCCATATCTAGTTCAACTCTGCTTAGGAAACTGACAAGAACAGTAGCTACTCTTCAGTCCAATACACTGTACTTGCTGGGAACAGACGCCAGTGCTATTTGCACTGTGTATGGCAATGGGAGTTCAATAGTGACTTTCCTTACCAGAAAACAACTCTAGCTCATAGGACCAGAAACTGCATGTGATTCAACTCCATTTAGGACTGGGAAACAAACGCTACCTCGCCTTACATGAAACACACTTGCTTTTGAGAAAAGAGCACTCTTCTACTCTACTGTGTTTCCTATGGGGTCCGAACAGTGAGCTTGCTCAAAACAAAAGAACTGTGCTTCCTACACACATGGGCCATATAGTTCACCTCTGCTTAGGAAACTGAAAAGAACAGTAGATCCTACTCAGTCCAATACACTGTACTTGCTGGGAACGGACTCGAGTGCTATTTGCACTGTGTATGGCAATGGGAGCACAATAGTGACTTTCCTTACCAGAAAACAACTCTTGCTCGTAGGACCAGAAACTGCATGTGATTCAACTCCATTTAGGACTGGGAAACAAACGCTAGCTCGCCTTACAAGAAACACAGTCTGCTTTTGAGAAAAGAGCACTCTTCTACTCTACTGTGTTTCCTATGGGGTCCAAACAGTGAGCTTGCTCAGAACAAAAAAAATTGTGCTTCCTATACACACGGCCATATCTAGTTCAAGTCTGTTTAGGAACCTGACAAGAACAGTAGATCCTCTTCAGTCCAATACACTGTACTTGCTGGCAAAGGACGCCAGTGCTATTTGTCCTGTTTATGGCAATGGCAGCGCAATAGTGACTTTCCTTACCAGAAAACAACTCCTGCTCATAGTACCAGAAACTTCACGGGATTCAACTCCATTTAGGACTGGGAAACAAACGCTAGCTCGCCTTACAAGAAACACACTCTGCTTTAGAGAAAGGAGCACTCATCTAGTCTACTGTGTTTCCTATGGGGTCCAAACAGTGAGCTTGCTCAGAACAAAAGAACTGTGCTTCCTACACACACGGACCATATGTAGTTCAACTCAGCTTAGAAACATGACAAGAACAGTAGCTCCTCTTCAGTCCAACACTGTATTTGCTGGGAACAGACGCGAGTGCTATTTGCACTGTGTATGGCAATGGGAGCGCAATAGTGACTTTCCTAACCAGAAAACAACTCTAGTTCGTAGGACCAGAAACTGCATGTGATTCAACTCCATTTAGGACTAGGAAACAAACGCTAGATTGCCCTACAAGAAACACACTCTGCTTTAGAGAAAAGAGCACTCTTCTACTCTACTGTGTTTCCTAAAGGGCCAGAACAGTGAGCTTGCTCAGAACATAAGAACTGAGCTTCCTACACACACGGGCCATATCTAGTTCAACTCTGCTTAGGAAACTGACAAGAACAGTAGCTCCTCTTCAATCTGATACACTGTACTTGCTGGGATCAGACGCGAGTGCTATTTGCACTGTGTATGGCAATGGGAGCGCAATAGTGACTTTCCTTACCAGAAAACATCTCTTGCTCGTAGGACCAGAAACTGCATGTGATTCAACTCCATTAAGGAGTGGGAAAAAAACGCGAGCTTACCTTACAAGAAACACACTCTGCTTTTGAGAAAAGAGCACTCTTCTACTCTACTGTGTTTCCTATAGGCCAGAACAGTGAGCTTGCTCAGAACATAATAACTGTTCTTCCTACACACACGGGCCATATCTAGTTCAACTCTGCTTAGGAACTGACAAGAAGAGTAGATCCCCTTTATTCCAATACACTGTACTTGCTGGGAACAGACGCCAGTGCTATTTGTCCTGTGTATGGCAATGGCAGCGCAATAGTGACTATTCTTACCATAAAACAACTCTTGCTCCTAGGACCAGAAACTGCATGTGTTTCAACTCCATTTAGGACTGGGAAACAAATGCTAGCTCGCCTTACGAGAAACACACTCTGCTTTAGAGAAAAGAGCACTCTTCTACTCTACTGTGTTTTCTATAGGGCCAGAACAGTGAGCTTGCTCAGAACAAAAGAACTGTGCTTCCTACACACGGGCCATATCTAGTTGAACTCTGCTTAGGAAACTGACAAGAACAGTAGCTCCTCTTCAGTCCAATACACTGTACTTGCTGGCAACAGACGCGAGAGCTATTTGCACTGTATATGGCAATGGGAGCGCAATAGGGACTTTCCTTCCCAGAAAACAACTCTTGCTCGTAGGACCAGAAAGTGCATGTGTTTCAACTCCATTTAGGACTGGATAACAAATGCTAGCTCGCCTTACATGAAACACACTCTGCTTTTGAGAAAAGAGCACTCTTCTACTCTACTGTCTTTCCTATGGGGTCCAAACAGTGAGCTTGCTCAGAACAAAAGAACTGTGCTTCCTACACACATGGGCCATATCTAATTCAACTCTGCTTAGCAAACTGAAAAAAAACAGTAGATCCTCTTCAGTCCAATACACTGTACTTGCTGGGAACAGACGCGAGTGCTATTTGTACTGCGTAGGGCAATTGGAGCACAATAGTGACTCGTCTTACCAGAAAACAACTCTTGCTCATAGGACAAAAAACTGCATGTGACTCAACTACCTTTAGGACTGGGAAACAAACTCTAGCTCGCCTTACAAGAAACACACTCTGCTTTTGAGAAAAGAACACTCGTCTACTCTACTGTGTTTCCCATAGGGCTAGAACAATGAGCATGCTCAGAACAAAAGAACTGTGCTTCCTAAACACACGGGGCATATCTAGTTCAACTCTGCTTATGAAACTGAGAAGAACAGTAGCTCCTCCTCAGTCCAATACACTGTACTTGCTAGGAACAGACGGGAGTGCTATTTGCACTGTGTATGGCAATGGGAGCGCAATAGTGACTTTGCTTACTAGAAAACAACTCTTGCTCGTAGGACCAGAAACTGCATGTGATTCAACTCCATTTAGGACTGGGAAATAAACGCTAGATCGCCTTAAAAGAAAAACAGTCTGCTTTTGAGAAAAGAGCACTCTTCTACTCTACTGTTTTTCCTATGGGGTCCAAACAGTGAGCATGCTCAGAACAAAAAAAATTGTGCTTCCTACACACACGGCCATATCTAGTTCAAGTCTGCTTAGGAACCTGACAAGAACAGTAGATCCTCTTCAGTCCAATACACTGTACTTGCTGGCAACAGACGCGAGTGCTATTTGCACTGTGTATGGCAATGGGAGCGCAATAGTGACTTTCCTTACGAGAAAACAACTCTTGCTCATAGTACCAGAAACTGCATGTGTTTCAACTCCATTTAGGACTGGGAAAAAAACGCTAGCTTGCCTTACAAGAAACACACTCTGCTTTTGAGAAAAGAGCACTCTTCTACTCTACTGTGTTTCCTATAGGGCCAGAACAGTGAGCTTGCTCAGCACATTATAACTATGCTTCCTACAAACACTGGCCATATCTAGTTCAACTCTGCTTAGGAACCTGACAAGAACAGTAGATCCCCTTTAGTCCAATACACTGTACTTGCTGGGAACAGACGCCAGTGCTATTTGTCCTGTGTTTGGCAATGGCAGCGCAATAGTGACTATTCTTACCATAAAACAACTGTTGCTCGTAGGACCAGAAACTGCATGTGTTCCAACTCCATTTAGGACTGGGAAACAAACGCTACCTTGCCTTACAAGAAACACACTCTGCTTTAGAGAAAAGAGCACTCTTCTACTCCACTGTGTTTCCTATAGGGCCAGAACAGTGAGCTTGCTCAGGACAAAAGAACTGTGCTTCGTACACACGGGCCATATCTAGTTCAACTCTGCTTATGAAACTGACAAGAACAGTAGCTCCTCTTCAGTCCTATACACTGTACTTGCTGGGAACAGACGCGAGTTCTATTTGCACTGTATATGGCAATCAGAACGCAATAGGGACTTTCCTTACCAGAAAACAACTCTTGCTCGTAGGACCAGAATGTGCATGTGATTCAACTCCATTTAGGACTGGGAAAAACAAATGCTACCTCGCCTTACATGAAACACAGTCTGCTTTTGAGAAAAGAGCACTCTTCTACTCTACTGTGTTTCCTATAGGGCCAGAACAGTGAGCTTGCTCAGAACAAAAGAACTGTGCTTCCTACACACATGGGCCATATCTAGTTCAACTCTGCTTAGGAAACTAAAAAGAACAGTAGATCCTCTTCAGTCCAATACACTGTACTTGCTGGGAACAGACGCGAGTGCTATTTGCACTGTGTAGGGCAATTGGAGCACAATAGTGTCTCGTCTTACCAGAAAACAACTCTTGCTCATAGGACAAAAAACTGCATTTGACTCAACTACATTTAGGACTGGGAAACAAACTCTAGCTCGCCTTACAAGAAACACACTCTGCTTTTGAGAAAAGAACACTCTTCTAATCTACTGTGTTTCCCATAGGGCCAGAACAATGAGCTTGCTCAGAACAAAAGAACTGTGCTTCCTTCACACACGGGGCATATCTAGTTCAACTCTGCTTAGGAAACTGAGAAGAACAGTAGCTCCTCTTCAGTCCAATACACTGTACTTGCTAGGAACAGACAGGACTGCTATTTGCACTGAGTATGGCAATGGGAGTGCAATAGTGACTTTCCTTACCAGAAAACAACTCTTGCTCGTAGGACTAGAAACTGCATGTGATTCAACTCCATTTAGGACTGGGAAACAAACGCTAGCTCGCCTTACAAGGAACACAGTCTGCTTTTGAGAAAAGAGCACTCTTCTACTCTACTGTGTTTCCTATGGGGTCCAAACAGTGAGCTTGCTCAGAACAAAAAAAATTGTGCTTCCTATACACACGGCCATATCTAGTTCAAGTCTGCTTAGGAACCTGACAAGAACAGTAGATCCTCTTCAGTCCAATACACTGTACTTGCTGGGAACAGACGCCAGTGCTATTTGTCCCGTGTATGGCAAGGCAGCACAATAGTGACTTTCCTTACCAGAAAACAACTCTTGCTCATAGTACCAGAAACTGCATGGGATTAAACTCCATTTAGGACTGAGAAAAAAACACTAGCTCGCCTTACAAGAAACACACTCTGCTTTAGAGAAAGGAGCACTCATCTAGTCTACTGTGTTTCCTATGGGGTCCAAACAGTGAGCTTGCTCAGAACAAAAGAACTGTGCTTCCTACACACACGGACCATATGTAGTTCAACTCTGCTTAGGAACCTGACAAGAACAGTAGCTCCTCTTCAGTCCAACACTGTACTTGCTGGGAACAGACGCGAGTGATATTTGCACTGTGTATGGCAATGGGAGCGCAATAGTGACTTTCCTTACCAGAAAACAACTGTGTTCGTAAGACCAGAAACTGCATGTGATTCAACTCCATTTAGGACTGGGAAACAAACACTAGCTCGTCTTACAAGAAACACAGTCTGCTTTTGAGAAAAGAGCACTCTTCTACTCTACTGTGTTTCTTATGGGGTCCACAAAGTGAGCTTGCTCAGAACAAAAAAAATTGTGCTTCCTATACACACGGCCATATCTAGTTCAAGTCTGCTTAGGAACCTGACAAGAACAGTAGAACCTCTTCAGTCCAATACACTGTACTTGCTGGCAACAGACGCCAGTGCTATTTGTCCTGTTTATGGCAATGGCAGCGCAATAGTGACTTTCCTTACCAGAAAACAACTCTTGCTCATAGTACCAGAAACTTCATGGGATTCAACTCCTTATGGGACTGGGAAATAAACGCTAGCTAGCCTTACAAGAAACACACTCTGCTTTAGAGAAAGGAGCACTCTTCTAGTCTACTGTGTTTCCTATGGTTTCCAAACAGTGAGCTTGCTCAGAACAAAAAAACTGTGCTTCCTACACACACGGACCATATGTAGTTCAACTCTGCTTAGAAACCTGACAAGAAGAGTAGCTCCTCTTCAGTCCAACACTGTACTTGCTGGGAACAGACGCGAGTGCTATTTGCTCTGTGTATGGCAATGGGAGCGCAATAGTGACTTTAGTAACCAGAAAACAACTCTTGTTCGTAGGACCAGAAACTGCATGTGATTCAACTCCATTTAGGACTAAGAAACAAACGCTAGATTGCCCTACAAGAAACACACTCTGCTTTAGAGAAAAGAGCACTCTTCTACTCTACTGTGTTTCCTATGGGGTCCAAACAGTGAGCTTGCTCAGAACAAAAACAATTGTGCTTCCTATACACACGGCCATATCTAGTTCAAGTCTGCTTAGGAACCTGACAAGAACAGTAGATCCTCTTCAGTCCAATACACTGTACTTGCTGGAAACAGACGCCAGTTCTATTTGTCCTGTGTATGGCAATGGCAGCGCAATAGTGACTCTTCTTACCAGAAAACAACTCTTGCTCGTAGTACCAGAAACTGCATGGGATTCAACTCCATTTAGGACTGGGAAACAAATGCTACCTCGCCTTACAAGAAACACACTCTGCTTTAGAGAAAGAAGCACTCATCTAGTCTACTGTGTTTCCTATGGGGTCCAAACAGTGAGCTTGCTCACAACAAAAGAACTGTGCTTCCTACACACACAGACCATCTATAGTTCAACTCTGCTTAGGAACCTTACAAGAACAGTAGCTCCTCTTCAGTCCAATACTGTACTTGCTGGGAACAGACGCGAGTGCTATTTGCACTGTGTATGGCCATGGGAGCACGATAGTGACTTTCCTTACCAGAGAACAACTCTTGCTCGTAGTACCAGAAACTGCATGTGATTCAACTCCATTTAGGACTTGGAAACAAACGCTAGCTTGCCCTACAAGAAACACACTCTGCTTTAGAGAAAAGAGCACTCTTCTACTCTACTGTGTTTCCTAAAGGGCCAGAACAGTGAGCTTGCTCAGAACATAAGAACTGAGCTTCCAACACACACGGGCCATATCTAGTACAACTCTGCTTAGGAAACTGACAAGAACAGTAGCTCCTCTTCAGTCCAATACACTGTACTTGCTGGGAACAAACGCCAGTGCTATTTGCACTGTGTATGGCAAAGGGAGCGCAATAGTGACTTTCCTTACCAGAAAACAACTCTTGCTCATAGGACCAGAAACTGCATGTGATTCAACTCCATTTAGGACTGGGAAACAAATGCTACCTCGCCTTACATGAAACACAGTCTGCTTTTGAGAAAAGAGCACTCTTCTACTCTACTGAGTTTCTCATAGGGCTAGAACAATGAGCTTGTTCAGAACAAAAGAACTGTGCTTCCTACACACACGGGGCATATCTAGTTCAACTCTGCTTAGGAAACTGACAAGAACAGTAGCTCCTCTTCAGTCCAATACACTGTACTTGCTAGGAACAGACGGGAGTGCTATTTGCACTGTGTATGGCAATGGGAGTGCAATAGTGACTTTCCTTACCAGAAAACAACTCTTGCTCATATTACCAGAAACTGCATGGGATTCAACTCCATTTAGGACTGGGAAACAAACGCTATCTCGCCTTACAAGAAACACACTCTGCTTTAGAGAAAGAAGCACTCTTCTAGTCTACTGTGTTTCCTATGTGGTCCAAACAGTGAGGTTGCTCAGAACAAAAGAACTATGCTTCCTACACACACAGACCATATGGAGTTCAACTCTGCTTAGGAACCTTACAAGAACAGTAGCTCCTCTTCAGTCCAACACTGTACTTGCTTGGAACAGACGCGAGTGCTACTTGCACTGTGTATGGCAATGGGAGCACAATAGTGACTCGTCTTACCAGAAAACAACTCTTCCTCATAGGACAAAAAACTGCATGTGACTCAACTCCATTTAGGACTGGGAAACAAACTCTAGCTCGCCTTACAAGAAACACACTCTGCTTTTGAGAAAAGAGCACTCTTCTACTCTACTGTGTTTCCCATAGGGCCAGAACGGTGAGCTTGCTGAGAACAAAAAAACTGTGCTTCCTACACACACGGGCCATATCTAGTTCAACTCTGCTTAGGAAACTGACAAGAACAGTAGCTCCTCTTCAGTCCAATACACTGTACCTGCTGGGATCAGACGCGAGTGCTATTTGCACTGTGTATGTCAATGGGAGCGCAATAGTGACTTTCCTTAACAGAAAACAACTCTTGCTCGTAGGACCAGAAACTGCATGTGATTCAACTCCATTTAGGACTGGGAAAAAAACGCTAGCTTGCCTTACAAGAAACACACTCTGCTTTTGAGAAAAGAGCACTCTTCTACTCTACTGTGTTTCCTATACGGCGAGAACAGTGAGCTTGCTCAGAACATAATAACTGTGCTTCCTACACATACGGGCCATATCTAGTTCAACTCTGCTTAGGAACCTGACAAGAACAGTAGATCCCCTTTAGTCCAATACACTGTACTTGCTGGGAGCAGACGCCAGTGCTATTTGTCCTGTGTATGGCAATGGCAGCGCAATAGAGACTATTCTTACCATAAAACAACTCTTGCTCGTAGGACCAGAAACTGCATATGTTTCAACTCCATTTAGGACTGGGAAACAAACGCTAGCTCGCCTTACAAGAAACACACTCTGCTTTAGAGAAAAGAGCACTCTTCTACTCTACTGTGTTTCCTATAGGGCCAGAACAGTGAGTTTGCTCAGAACAAAAGAACTGTGCTTCCTACACACTGGCCATATCTAGTTGAACTCTGCTTAGGAAACTGACAAGAACAGTAGCTCCTGTTCAGTCCGATACACTGTACTTGCTGGGAACAGACGCGAGTGCTATTTGCACTGTATATGGCAATGGGAGCACAATAGGGACTTTCCTTACCAGAAAACAACTCTTGCTCGGAGGACCAGAAAGTGCATGTGATTCAACTCCATTTAGGACTGGGAAAAAAACGCGAGCTTACCTTACAAGAAACACACTCTGCTTTTGAGAAAAGAGCACTCTTCTACTCTACTGTGTTTCCTATAGGGCCAGAACAGTGAGCTTGCTCAGAACATAATAACTGTTCTTCCTACACACACGGGCCATATCTAGTTCAACTCTTCTTAGGAACCTGACAAGAAGAGTAGATCCCCTTTAGTCCAATACACTGTACTTGCTGGGAACAGACGCCAGTGCTATTTGTCCTGTGTATGGCAATGGCAGCGCAATAGTGACTATTCTTACCATAAAACAACTCTTGCTCGTAGGACCAGAAACTGCATGTGTTTCAACTCCATTTAGGACTGGGAAACAAACGCTAGCTCGCCTTACAAGAAACACACTCTGCTTTAGAGAAAAGAGCACTCTTCTACTCTACTGTGTTTCTTATAGGGCCAGAACGGTGAGCTTGCTCAGAAGAAAAGAACTGTGCTTCCTACACACGGGCCATATCTAGTTCAACTCTGCTTAGGAAACTGACAAGAACAGTAGCTCTTCTTCAGTCCGATATACTGTACTTGCTGGGAACAGACGCGAGTGCTATTTGCACTGTATATGGCAATGGGAGCGCAATAGGGACTTTCCTTACCAGAAAACAACTCTTGCTCGTAGGACCAGAAAGTGCATGTGATTCAACTCCATTTAGGACTGGGAAACAAATGGTAGCTTGCCTTACATGAAACACACTCTGCTTTTGAGAAAAGAGCACTCTTCTACTCTACTGTGTTTCCTATGGGGTCCAAACAGTGAGCTTGCTCAGAACAAAAGAACTGTGCTTCCTACACACATGGACCATATGTAGTTCAACTCTGCTTAGGAAACTAAAAAGAACAGTAGATCCTCTTCAGTTCAATACTCTGTACGTGCTGGGAACAGACGCGAGTGCTATTTGCAGTGAGTATGGCAATGGGAGCGCAATAGTGAATTTCCTTACCAGAAAACAATTCTTGTTTGTAGAACCAGAAACTGCATGTGATTCAATTCCATTTAGGACTAGGAAACAAACACTAGCTTGCCTTACAAGAAACACACTCTGCTTTTGAGAAAAGAGAACTCTTCTACTCACTGCGTTTCCTATGGGGTCCGAACAATGAGCTTGCTTAGAACAAAAGAACTGTGCTTCCTACACACATGGGCCATATCTAGTTCCCCTCTGCTTAGGAAACTGAAAAAAACAGTAGATCCTATTCTGTCCAATACACTGTACTTGCTGGGAACAGATGCGAGTGCTATTTGCACTGTGTATGGCAATGGGAACACAATTATGACTCGTCTTACCAGAAAAAAACTCTTGCTCATAGGAAAAAAACTGCATGTGACTCAACTCCATTTAGGACTGGGAAGCAAACTCTAGCTCGCCTTACAAGAAACACACTCTGCTTTTGAGAAAAGAGCACTCTTCTACTCTACTGTGTTTCCCATAGGACCAGAACGGTGAGCTTGCTCAGAACAAAAGAACTGTGCTTCCTAAACACACGGGGCATATCTAGTTCAACTCTGCTTAGGAAACTGACAAGAACAGTAGCTACTCTTCAGTCCAATACACTGTACTTGCTGGGAACAGACGCGAGTGCTATTTGCATTGTGTATGGCAATGGGAGCACAATAGTGACTTTCCTTACCAGAAAACAACTCTTGCTCGTAGGACCAGAAAGTGCATGTGATTCAACTCCATTTAGGACTGGGAAACAAACTCTAGCTCGCCTTACAAGAAACACACTCTGCTTTTGAGAAAAGAGCACTCTTCTACTCTACTGTGTTTCCTATAGGGCCAGAACAGTGAGCTTGCTCAAAACATAAGAACTGAGCTTCCTACACACACGGGCCATATCTAGTTCAACTCTGCTTAGGAAAATGACAAGAACAGTAGCTCCTCTTCAGTCCGATACACTGTACTTGCTGGGAACAGACGCCAGTGCTATTTGCACTGTGTATGGCAATGGGAGTGCAATAGTGACTTTCCTTACCAGAAAACAACTCTTGCTCATAGTAACAGAAACTGCATGGGATTCAACTCCATTTAGGACTGGGAAACAAACGCTATCTCGCCTTACAAGAAACACACTCTGCTTTAGAGAAAGTAGCACTCTTCTAGTATACAGTGTTTCCTATGGGGTCCAAACAGTGAGTTTGTTCAGAACAAAAGAACTATGCTTATTACACACACAGAGCATTTGTAGTTCAACTCTGCTTAGGAACCTTACAAGAACAGTAGCTCCTCTTCAGTCCAACACTGTACTTGCTGGGAACAGACGCGAGTGCTACTTGCACTGTGTATGGCAATGGGAGCACAATAGTGACTCGTCTTACTAGAAAACAACTCTTCCTCATAGGACAAAAAACTGCATGTGACTCAACTCCATTTAGGACTGGGAAACAAACTCTAGCTCGCCTTACAAGAAACACACTCTGCTTTTGAGAAAAGAGCAATCTTCTACTCTACTGTGTTTCCCATAGGGCCAGAACGGTGAGCTTGCTCAGAACAAAAAAAACTGTGCTTCCTGAACACACGGGCCATATCTAGTTCAACTCTGCTTAGGAAACTGATAGAACAGTAGCTCCTCTTCAGTCCGATACACTGTACCTGCTGGGATCAGACGCGAGTGCTATTTGCACTGTGTATGTCAATGGGAGCGCAATAGTGACTTTCCTTAACAGAAAACAACTCTTGCTCGTAGGACCAGAAACTGCATGTGATTCAACTCCATTTAGGACTGGGAAAAAAACGCTAGCTTCCTTACAAGAAACACACTCTGCTTTTGAGAAAAGAGCAATCTTCTACTCTACTGTGTTTCCCATAGGGCCAGAATGGTGAGCTTGCTCAGAACAAAAAAACTGTGCTTCCTAAACACACGGGGCATATCTAGTTCAACACTGCTTAGGAAACTGACAAGAACAGTAGCTCCTCTTCAGTCCGATACACTGTACCTGCTGGGATCAGACGCGAGTGCTATTTGCACTGTGTATGTCAATGGGAGCGCAATAGTGACTTTCCTTAACAGAAAACAACTCTTGCTCGTAGGACCAGAAACTGCATGTGATTCAACTCCATTTAGGACTGGGAAAAAAACGCTAGCTTGCCTTAAAAGAAACACACTCTGCTTTTGAGAAAAGAGCACTCTTCTACTCTACTGTGTTTCCAAAAGGCCAGAACAGTGAGCTTGCTCAGAACATAATAACTTTGCTTCCTACACACACGGGCCATATCTAGTTCAACTCTGCTTAGGAACCTGACAAGAACAGTAGATCCCCTTTAGTCCAATACACTGTACTTGCTGGGAACAGACGCCAGTGCTATTTGTCCTGTGTATGGCAATGGCAGCGCAATAGTGACTATTCTTACCATAAAACAACTCTTGCTCGTAGGACCAGAAACTGCATGTGTTTCAACTCCATTTAGGACTGGGAAACAAACGCTAGCTCACCTTACAAGAAATACACTCTGCTTTAGAGAAAAGAGCACTCTTCTACTCTACTGTGTTTCCTATAGGGCCAGAACAGTGAGCTTGCTCAGAACAAAAGAACTGTGCTTCCTACACACACGGACCATATGTAGTTCAACTCTGCTTAGAAACCTGACAAGAAGAGTAGCTCCTCTTCAGTCCAACACTGTACTTGCTGGGAACAGACGCGAGTGCTATTTGCACTGTGTATGGCAATGGGAGAGCAATAGTGACTTTCCTAACCAGAAAACAACTCTTGTTCGTAGGACCAGAAACTGCATGTGATTCAACTCCATTTAGGACTAGGAAACAAACGCTAGATTGCCCTACAAGAAACACACTCTGCTTTAGAGAAAAGAGCACTCTTCTACTCTACTGTGTTTCCTATGGGGCCAAACAGTGACCTTGCTCAGAACAAAAGAACTGTGCTTCCTACACACATGGGCCATATCTAGTTCAACTCTGCTTAGGAAACTAAAAAGAACAGTAGATCCTCTTCAGTCCAATACACTGTACTTGCTGGGAACAGACGCGAGTGCTATTTGCACTGTGTAGGGCAATTGGACCACAATAATGTCTCGTCTTACCAGAAAACAACTCTTGCTCATAGGACAAAAAACTGCATTTGACTCAACTACATTTAGGACTGGGAAACAAACTCTAGCTCGCCTTACAAGAAACACACTCTGCTTTTGAGAAAAGAACACTCTTCTAATCTATTGTGTTTCCCATAGGGCCAGAACAATGAGCTTGCTCAGAACAAAAGAACTGTGCTTCCTTCACACACGGGGCATATCTAGTTCAACTCTGCTTAGGAAACTGAGAAGAACAGTAGCTCCTCTTCAGTCCAATACACTGTACTTGCTAAGAACAGACGGACTGCTATTTGCACTGAGTATGGCAATGGGAGCGCAATAGTGACTTTCCTTATCAGAAAACAACTCTTGCTCGTAGGACGAGAAACTGCATGTGATTCAACTCCATTTAGGACTGGGAAACAAACGCTAGCTCGCCTTACAAGAAACACAGTCTGCTTTTGAGAAAAGAGCACTCTTCTACTCTACTGTGTTTCCTATGGGGTCCAAACAGTGAGTTTGCTCAGAACAAAAAAAATTGTGCTTCCTATACACACGGCCATATCTAGTTCAAGTCTGCTTAGGAACCTGACAAGAACAGTAGATCCTCTTCAGTCCAATACACTGTACTTGCTGGCAACAGACGCCAGTGCTATTTGTCCTGTTTATGGCAATGGCAGCGCAATAGTGACTTTCCTTACCAGAAAACAACTCTTGCTCATAGTACCAGAAACTTCATGGGATTCAACTCCATTTAGGACTGGGAAATAAACGCTAGCTCGCCTTACAAGAAACACACTCTGCTTTAAAGAAAGGAACACTCTTCTAGTCTACAGTGTTTCCTATGGGGTCCAAACAGTGAGCTTGCTCAGAACAAAAAAACTGTGCTTCCTACACACACGGACCATATGTAGTTCAACTCTGCTTAGAAACCTGACAAGAAGAGTAGCTCCTCTTCAGTCCAACACTGTACTTGCTGGGAACAGACGCGACTGCTATTTGCACTGTGTATGGCAATGGGAGCGCAATAGTGACTTTAGTAAACAGAAAACAACTCTTGTTCGTAGGACCAGAAACTGCATGTGATTCAACTCCATTTAGGACTAAGAAACAAACGCTAGATTGCCCTACAAGAAACACACTCTGCTTTAGAGAAAAGAGCACTCTTCTACTCTACTGTGTTTCCTAAATGGCCAGAACAGTGAGCTTGCTCAGAACATAAGAACTGAGCTTCCTACACACACGGGCCATATCTAGTTCAACTCTGCTTAGGAAACTGACAAGAACAGTAGCTCCTCTTCTATCCAATACATTGTACTTGCTGGGATCAGACGCGAGTGCTATTTGCACTGTGTATGGCAATGGGAGCGAAATAGTGACTTTCCTTACCAGAAAACATCTCTTGCTTGTAGGACCAGAAACTGCATGTGATTCAACTCCATTTAGGACTGGGAAAAAAACGCGAGCTTTCCTTACAAGAAACACACTCTGCTTTAGAGAAAAGAGCACTCTTCTACTCTACTGTGTTTCCTATAGGGCCAGAACAGTGAGCTTGCTCAGAACATAATAACTGTGTTTCCTACACACACGGGCCATATCTAGTTCAACTCTGCTTAGGAACCTGACAAGAACAGTAGATCCCGTTTAGTCCAATACACTGTACTTGCTGGCAACAGACGCCAGTGCTATTTGTCCTGTGTATGGCAATGGCAGAGCAATAGTGACTTTCCTTACCAGAAAACAACTCTTGCTCATAGTACCAGAAACTGCATGCGATTCAACTCCATTTAGGAATGGGAAACAAACGCTACCTCGCCTTACAAGAAACACACTCTGCTTTAGAGAAAGAAGCACTCTTCTAGTCTACTGTGTTTCCTATGGGGTCCAAACAGTGAGCTTGCTCAGAACAAAAGAACTGTGCTTCCTACACACACAGACCATATGTAGTTCAACTCTGCTTAGGAACCTGAGAAGAACAGTAGCTCCTCTTCAGTCCAACACTGTACTTGCTGGGAACAGACGCGAGTGCTATTTGCACTGTGTATGTCTATGGGAGCACAATAGTGACTTTCCTTACCAGAAAACAACTCTTGTTCGTAGGACCAGAAACTGCATGTGATTCATCTCCATTTAGGACTAGGAAACAAACGCTAGCTTTCCCTACAAGAAACACACTCTGCTTTAGAGAAAAGAGCACTCTTCTACTCTACTGTGTTTCCTAAAGGTCCAGAACAGTGAGCTTGCTCAGAACATAAGAACTGAGCTTCCAACACACACGGGCCATATCTAGTTCAACTCTGCTTAGGAAACTGACAAGACAGTAGCTCCTCCTCAGTCTGATACACTGTACTTGCTTGGAACAGACGCCAGTGCTATTTGCACTGTGTATGGCAATGGGAGTGCAATAGTGACTTTCCTTACCAGAAAACAACTCTTGCTCATAAGACCAGAAACTGCATGTGATTCAACTCCATTTAGGACTGGGAAACAAACGCTACCTCGCCTTACATGAAACACTCTCTGCTTTTGAGAAAAGAGCACTCTTCTACTCTACTGTGTTTCCTATGGGGTCCGAACAGTGAGCTTGCTCAGAACAAAAGAACTGTGCTTCCTACACACCCGGGCCATATCTAGTTCAACTCTGCTTAGGAACCTGACAAGAACAGTAGATCCCCTTTAGTCCAATACACTGTACTTGCTGGGAACAGACGCCAGTGCTATTTGTCCTGTGTATGGCAAAGGCAGCGCAATAGTGACTATTCTTACCAGAAAACAACTCTTGCTCGTAGGACCAGAAACTGCATGTGTTTCAACTCCATTTAGGACTGCGAAACAAACGCTAGCTCGCCTTACAAGAAACACACTCTGCTTTAGAGAAAAGAGCACTCTTATACTCTACTGTGTTTCCTATAGGGCCAGAACGGTGAGCTTGCTCAGAACAAAAGAACTGTGCTTCCTACACACACGGGCCATATCTAGTTCAACTCTGCTTAGGAAACTGACAAGAACAGTAGCTCCTCTTCAGTCCTATACACTGTACTTGCTGGGAACAGACGCCAGTGCTATTTGCACTGTGTATGGCAATGGGAGTTCAATAGTGACTTTCCTTACCAGAAAACAACTCTAGCTCATAGGACCAGAAACTGCATGTGATTCAACTCCATTTAGGACTGGGAAACAAACGCTACCTCGCCTTACATGAAACACAGTCTGCTTTTGAGAAAAGAGCACTCTTCTACTCTACTGTGTTTCCTATGGGGTCCGAACAGTGAGCTTGCTCAAAACAAAAGAACTGTGCTTCCTACACACATGGGCCATATAGTTCACCTCTGCTTAGGAAACTGAAAAGAACAGTAGATCCTACTCAGTCCAATACACTGTACTTGCTGGGAACGGACTCGAGTGCTATTTGCACTGTGTATGGCAATGGGAGCACAATAGTGACTTTCCTTACCAGAAAACAACTCTTGCTCGTAGGACCAGAAACTGCATGTGATTCAACTCCATTTAGGACTGGGAAACAAACGCTAGCTCGCCTTACAAGAAACACAGTCTGCTTTTGAGAAATGAGCACTCTTCTACTCTACTGTGTTTCCTATGGGGTCCAAACAGTGAGCTTGCTCAGAACAAAAAAAATTGTGCTTCCTATACACACGGCCATATCTAGTTCAAGTCTGTTTAGGAACCTGACAAGAACAGTAGATCCTCTTCAGTCCAATACACTGTACTTGCTGGCAAAGGACGCCAGTGCTATTTGTCCTGTTTATGGCAATGGCAGCGCAATAGTGACTTTCCTTACCAGAAAACAACTCCTGCTCATAGTACCAGAAACTTCACGGGATTCAACTCCATTTAGGACTGGGAAACAAACGCTAGCTCGCCTTACAAGAAACACACTCTGCTTTAGAGAAAGGAGCACTCATCTAGTCTACTGTGTTTCCTATGGGGTCCAAACAGTGAGCTTGCTCAGAACAAAAGAACTGTGCTTCCTACACACAGGGACCATATGTAGTTCAACTCAGCTTAGAAACATGACAAGAACAGTAGCTCCTCTTCAGTCCAACACTGTATTTGCTGGGAACAGACGCGAGTGCTATTTGCACTGTGTATGGCAATGGGAGCGCAATAGTGACTTTCCTAACCAGAAAACAACTCTAGTTCGTAGGACCAGAAACTGCATGTGATTCAACTCCATTTAGGACTAGGAAACAAACGCTAGATTGCCCTACAAGAAACACACTCTGCTTTAGAGAAAAGAGCACTCTTCTACTCTACTGTGTTTCCTAAAGGGCCAGAACAGTGAGCTTGCTCAGAACATAAGAACTGAGCTTCCTACACACACGGGCCATATCTAGTTCAACTCTGCTTAGGAAACTGACAAGAACAGTAGCTCCTCTTCAATCCGATACACTGTACTTGCTGGGATCAGACGCGAGTGCTATTTGCACTGTGTATGGCAATGGGAGCGCAATAGTGACTTTCCTTACCAGAAAACATCTCTTGCTCGTAGGACCAGAAACTGCATGTGATTCAACTCCATTAAGGAGTGGGAAAAAAACGCGAGCTTACCTTACAAGAAACACACTCTGCTTTTGAGAAAAGAGCACTCTTCTACTCTACTGTGTTTCCTATAGGCCAGAACAGTGAGCTTGCTCAGAACATAATAACTGTTCTTCCTACACACACGGGCCATATCTAGTTCAACTCTGCTTAGGAACTGACAAGAAGAGTAGATCCCCTTTATTCCAATACACTGTACTTGCTGGGAACAGACGCCAGTGCTATTTGTCCTGTGTATGGCAATGGCAGCGCAATAGTGACTATTCTTACCATAAAACAACTCTTGCTCCTAGGACCAGAAACTGCATGTGTTTCAACTCCATTTAGGACTGGGAAACAAACGCTAGCTCGCCTTACGAGAAACACACTCTGCTTTAGAGAAAAGAGCACTCTTCTACTCTACTGTGTTTTCTATAGGGCCAGAACAGTGAGCTTGCTCAGAACAAAAGAACTGTGCTTCCTACACACGGGCCATATCTAGTTGAACTCTGCTTAGGAAACTGACAAGAACAGTAGCTCCTCTTCAGTCCAATACACTGTACTTGCTGGCAACAGACGCGAGAGCTATTTGCACTGTATATGGCAATGGGAGCGCAATAGGGACTTTCCTTCGCAGAAAACAACTCTTGCTCGTAGGACCAGAAAGTGCATGTGTTTCAACTCCCTTTAGGACTGGATAACAAATGCTAGCTCGCCTTACATGAAACACACTCTGCTTTTGAGAAAAGAGCACTCTTCTACTCTACTGTCTTTCCTATGGGGTCCAAACAGTGAGCTTGCTCAGAACAAAAGAACTGTGCTTCCTACACACATGGGCCATATCTAATTCAACTCTGCTTAGCAAACTGAAAAAAAACAGTAGATCCTCTTCAGTCCAATACACTGTACTTGCTGGGAACAGACGCGAGTGCTATTTGTACTGCGTAGGGCAATTGGAGCACAATAGTGACTCGTCTTACCAGAAAACAACTCTTGCTCATAGGACAAAAAACTGCATGTGACTCAACTACCTTTAGGACTGGGAAACAAACTCTTGCTCGCCTTACAAGAAACACACTCTGCTTTTGACAAAAGAACACTCGTCTACTCTACTGTGTTTCCCATAGGGCTAGAACAATGAGCATGCTCAGAACAAAAGAACTGTGCTTCCTAAACACACGGGGCATATCTAGTTCAACTCTGCTTATGAAACTGAGAAGAACAGTAGCTCCTCCTCAGTCCAATACACTGTACTTGCTAGGAACAGACGGGAGTGCTATTTGCACTGTGTATGGCAATGGGAGCGCAATAGTGACTTTCCTTACCAGAAAACAACTCTTGCTCGTAGGACCAGAAACTGCATGTGATTCAACTCCATTTAGGACTGGGAAATAAACGCTAGATCGCCTTAAAAGAAAAACAGTCTGCTTTTGAGAAAAGAGCACTCTTCTACTCTACTGTTTTTCCTATGGGGTCCAAACAGTGAGCATGCTCAGAACAAAAAAAATTGTGCTTCCTACACACACGGCCATATCTAGTTCAAGTCTGCTTAGGAACCTGACAAGAACAGTAGATCCTCTTCAGTCCAATACACTGTACTTGCTGGCAACAGACGCGAGTGCTATTTGCACTGTGTATGGCAATGGGAGCGCAATAGTGACTTTCCTTACGAGAAAACAACTCTTGCTCGTAGGACCAGAAACTGTATGGGATTCAACTCCATTTAGGACTGGGAAAAAAACGCTAGCTTGCCTTACAAGAAACACACTCCGCTTTTGAGAAAAGAGCACTCTTCTACTCTACTGTGTTTCCTATAGGGCCAGAACAGTGAGCTTGCTCAGCACATTATAACTATGCTTCCTACAAACACTGGCCATATCTAGTTCAACTCTGCTTAGGAACCTGACAAGAACAGTAGATCCCCTTTAGTCCAATACACTGTACTTGCTGGGAACAGACGCCAGTGCTATTTGTCCTGTGTTTGGCAATGGCAGCGCAATAGTGACTATTCTTACCATAAAACAACTGTTGCTCGTAGGACCAGAAACTGCATGTGTTCCAACTCCATTTAGGACTGGGAAACAAACGCTACCTTGCCTTACAAGAAACACACTCTGCTTTAGAGAAAAGAGCACTCTTCTACTCCACTGTGTTTCCTATAGGGCCAGAACAGTGAGCTTGCTCAGGACAAAAGAACTGTGCTTCGTACACACGGGCCATATCTAGTTCAACTCTGCTTATGAAACTGACAAGAACATTAGCTCCTCTTCAGTCCTATACACTGTACTTGCTGGGAACAGACGCGAGTTCTATTTGCACTGTATATGGCAATCAGAACGCAATAGGGACTTTCCTTACCAGAAAACAACTCTTGCTCGTAGGACCAGAATGTGCATGTGATTCAACTCCATTTAGGACTGGGAAAAACAAATGCTACCTCGCCTTACATGAAACACAGTCTGCTTTTGAGAAAAGAGCACTCTTCTACTCTACTGTGTTTCCTATAGGGCCAGAACAGTGAGCTTGCTCAGAACAAAAGAACTGTGCTTCCTACACACATGGGCCATATCTAGTTCAACTCTGCTTAGGAAACTAAAAAGAACAGTAGATCCTCTTCAGTCCAATACACTGTACTTGCTGGGAACAGACGCGAGTGCTATTTGCACTGTGTAGGGCAATTGGAGCACAATAGTGTCTCGTCTTACCAGAAAACAACTCTTGCTCATAGGACAAAAAACTGCATTTGACTCAACTACATTTAAGACTGGGAAACAAACTCTAGCTCGCCTTACAAGAAACACACTCTGCTTTTGAGAAAAGAACACTCTTCTAATCTACTGTGTTTCCCATAGGGCCAGAACAATGAGCTTGCTCAGAACAAAAGAACTGTGCTTCCTTCACACACGGGGCATATCTAGTTCAACTCTGCTTAGGAAACTGAGAAGAACAGTAGCTCCTCTTCAGTCTAATACACTGTACTTGCTAGGAACAGACGGGACTGCTATTTGCACTGAGTATGGCAATGGGAGTGCAATAGTGACTTTCCTTACCAGAAAACAACTCTTGCTCGTAGGACTAGAAACTGCATGTGATTCAACTCCATTTAGGACTGGGAAACAAACGCTAGCTCGCCTTACAAGGAACACAGTCTGCTTTTGAGAAAAGAGCACTCTTCTACTCTACTGTGTTTCCTATGGGGTCCAAACAGTGAGCTTGCTCAGAACAAAAAAAATTGTGCTTCCTATACACACGGCCATATCTAGTTCAAGTCTGCTTAGGAACCTGACAAGAACAGTAGATCCTCTTCAGTCCAATACACTGTACTTGCTGGCAACAGACGCCAGTGCTATTTGTCCTGTGTATGGCAAGGCAGCACAATAGTGACTTTCCTTACCAGAAAACAACTCTTGCTCATAGTACCAGAAACTGCATGGGATTAAACTCCATTTAGGCCTGAGAAAAAAACACTAGCTCGCCTTACGAGAAACACACTCTGCTTTAGAGAAAGGAGCACTCATCTAGTCTACTGTGTTTCCTATGGGGTCCAAACAGTGAGCTTGCTCAGAACAAAAGAACTGTGCTTCCTACACACACGGACCATATGTAGTTCAACTCTGCTTAGGAACCTGACAAGAAGAGTAGCTCCTCTTCAGTCCAACACTGTACTTGCTGGGATCAGACGCGAGTGCTATTTGCACTGTGTATGGCAATGGGAGCGCAATAGTGACTTTCCTTACCAGAAAACAACTCTTGCTCGTAGGACTAGAAACTGCATGTGATTCAAATCCATTTAGGACTGGGAAACAAACGCTAGCTCGCCTTAAAAGAAACACAGTCTGCTTTTGAGAAAAGAGCACTCTTCTACTCTACTCTGTTTCCTATGGGGTCCAAACAGTGAGCTTGCTCAGAACAAAAAAAATTGTGCTTCCTATACACACGGCCATATCTAGTTCAAGTCTGCTTAGGAACCTGACAAGAACAGTAGATCCTCTTCAGTCCAATACACTGTACTTGCTGGGAACAGACGCCAGTGCTATTTGTCCCGTGTATGGCAAGGCAGCACAATAGTGACTTTCCTTACCAGAAAACAACTCTTGCTCATAGTACCAGAAACTGCATGGGATTAAACTCCATTTAGGACTGAGAAAAAAACACTAGCTCGCCTTACAAGAAACACACTCTGCTTTAGAGAAAGGAGCACTCATCTAGTCTACTGTGTTTCCTATGGGGTCCAAACAGTGAGCTTGCTCAGAACAAAAGAACTGTGCTTCCTACACACACGGACCATATGTAGTTCAACTCTGCTTAGAACCTGACAAGAACAGTAGCTCCTCTTCAGTCCAACACTGTACTTGCTGGGAACAGACTCGAGTGCTATTTGCACTGTGTATGGCAATGGGAGCGCAATAGTGACTTTCCTTACCAGAAAACAACTCTTGCTCGTAGGACTAGAAACTGCATGTGATTCAACTCCATTTAGGACTGGGAAACAAATGCTAGCTTGCCTTAAAAGAAACACGGTCTGCTTTTGAGAAAAGAGCACTCTTCTACTCTACTGTGTTTCCTATGGGGTCCAAACAGTGAGCTTGCTCAGAACAAAAAAAATTGTGCTTCCTATACACACGGCCATATCTAGTTCAAGTCTGCTTAGGAACCTGATAAGAACAGTAGATCCTCTTCAGTCCAATACACTGTACTTGCTGGCAACAGACGCCAGTGCTATTTGTCCCGTGTATGGCAAGGCAGCACAATAGTGACTTTCCTTACCAGAAAACAACTCTTGCTCATAGTACCAGAAACTGCATGGGATTAAACTCCATTTAGGACTGAGAAACAAACACTAGCTCGCCTTACAAGAAACACACTCTGCTTTAGAGAAAGGAGCACTCATCTAGTCTACTGTGTTTCCTATGGGGTCCAAACAGTGAGCTTGCTCAGAACAAAAGAACTGTGCTTCCTACACACACGGACCATATGTAGTTCAACTCTGCTTAGGAACCTGACAAGAACAGTAGCTCCTCTTCAGTCCAACACTGTACTTGCTGGGAACAGACGCGACTGCTATTTGCACTGTGTATGGCAATGGGAGCGCAATAGTGACTTTAGTAACCAGAAAACAACTCTTGTTCGTAGGACCAGAAACTGCATGTGATTCAACTCCATTTAGGACTAAGAAACAAACGCTAGATTGCCCTACAAGAAACACACTCTGCTTTAGAGAAAAGAGCACTCTTCTACTCTACTGTGTTTCCTATGGGATCCAAACAGTGAGCTTGCTCAGAACAAAAACAATTGTGCTTCCTACACACACGGCCATATCTAGTTCAAGTCTGCTTAGGAACCTGACAAGAACAGTAGATCCTCTTCAGTCCAATACACTGTACTTGCTGGAAACAGACGCCAGTTCTATTTGTCCTGTGTATGGCAATGGCAGCGCAATAGTGACTCTTCTTACCAGAAAACAACTCTTGCTCGTAGTACCAGAAACTGCATGGGATTCAACTCCATTTAGGACTGGGAAACAAATGCTACCTCGCCTTACAAGAAACACACTCTGCTTTAGAGAAAGAAGCACTCATCTAGTCTACTGTGTTTCCTATGGGGTCCAAACAGTGAGCTTGCTCAGAACAAAAGAACTGTGCTTCCTACACACACAGACCATCTATAGTTCAACTCTGCTTAGGAACCTTACAAGAACAGTAGCTCCTCTTCAGTCCAATACTGTACTTGCTGGGAACAGACGCGAGTGCTATTTGCACTGTGTATGGCCATGGGAGCACGATAGTGACTTTCCTTACCAGAGAACAACTCTTGCTCATAGGACCAGAAACTGCATGTGATTCAACTCCATTTAGGACTTGGAAACAAACGCTAGCTTGCCCTACAAGAAACACACTCTGCTTTAGAGAAAAGAGCACTCTTCTACTCTACTGTGTTTCCTAAAGGGCCAGAACAGTGAGCTTGCTCAGAACATAAGAACTGAGCTTCCAACACACACGGGCCATATCTAGTTCAACTCTGCTTAGGAAACTGACAAGAACAGTAGCTCCTCTTCAGTCCTATACACTGTACTTGCTGGGAACAGACGCCAGTGCTATTTGCACTGTGTATGGCAAAGGGAGCGCAATAGTGACTTTCCTTACCAGAAAACAACTCTTGCTCATAGGACCAGAAACTGCATGTGATTCAACTCCATTTAGGACTGGGAAACAAATGCTACCTCGCCTTACATGAAACACAGTCTGCTTTTGAGAAAAGAGCACTCTTCTACTCTACTGAGTTTCTCATAGGGCTAGAACAATGAGCTTGTTCAGAACAAAAGAACTGTGCTTCCTACACACACGGGGCATATCTAGTTCAACTCTGCTTAGGAAACTGACAAGAACAGTAGCTCCTCTTCAGTCCAATACACTGTACTTGCTAGGAACAGACGGGAGTGCTATTTGCACTGTGTATGGCAATGGGAGTGCAATAGTGACTTTCCTTACCAGAAAACAACTCTTGCTCATATTACCAGAAACTGCATGGGATTCAACTCCATTTAGGACTGGGAAACAAACGCTATCTCGCCTTACAAGAAACACACTCTGCTTTAGAGAAAGGAGCACTCTTCTAGTCTACTGTGTTTCCTATGGGGTCCAAACAGTGAGGTTGCTCAGAACAAAAGAACTATGCTTCCTACACACACAGACCATATGGAGTTCAACTCTGCTTAGGAACGTTACAAGAACAGTAGCTCCTCTTCAGTCCAACACTGTACTTGCTGGGAACAGACGCGAGTGCTACTTGCACTGTGTATGGCAATGGGAGCACAATAGTGACTCGTCTTACTAGAAAACAACTCTTCCTCATAGGACAAAAAACTGCATGTGACTCAACTCCATTTAGGACTGGGAAACAAACTCTAGCTCGCCTTACAAGAAACACACTCTGCTTTTGAGAAAAGAGCAATCTTCTACTCTACTGTGTTTCCCATAGGGCCAGAACGGTGAGCTTGCTCAGAACAAAAAAAACTGTGCTTCCTGAACACACGGGCCATATCTAGTTCAACTCTGCTTAGGAAACTGAAAGAACAGTAGCTCCTCTTCAGTCCGATACACTGTACCTGCTGGGATCAGACGCAAGTGCTATTTGCACTGTGTATGTCAATGGGAGCGCAATAGTGACTTTCCTTAACAGAAAACAACTCTTGCTCGTAGGACCAGAAACTGCATGTGATTCAACTCCATTTAGGACTGGGAAAAAAACGCTAGCTTCCTTACAAGAAACACACTCTGCTTTTGAGAAAAGAGCAATCTTCTACTCTACTGTGTTTCCCATAGGGCCAGAATGGTGAGCTTGCTCAGAACAAAAAAACTGTGCTTCCTAAACACACGGGGCATATCTAGTTCAACACTGCTTAGGAAACTGACAAGAACAGTAGCTCCTCTTCAGTCCGATACACTGTACCTGCTGGGATCAGACGCGAGTGCTATTTGCACTGTGTATGTCAATGGGAGCGCAATAGTGACTTTCCTTAACAGAAAACAACTCTTGCTCGTAGGACCAGAAACTGCATGTGATTCAACTCCATTTAGGACTGGGAAAAAAACGCTAGCTTGCCTTAAAAGAAACACACTCTGCTTTTGAGAAAAGAGCACTCTTCTACTCTACTGTGTTTCCAAAAGGCCAGAACAGTGAGCTTGCTCAGAACATAATAACTTTGCTTCCTACACACACGGGCCATATCTAGTTCAACTCTGCTTAGGAACCTGACAAGAACAGTAGATCCCCTTTAGTCCAATACACTGTACTTGCTGGGAACAGACGCCAGTGCTATTTGTCCTGTGTATGGCAATGGCAGCGCAATAGTGACTATTCTTACCATAAAACAACTCTTGCTCGTAGGACCAGAAACTGCATGTGTTTCAACTCCATTTAGGACTGGGAAACAAACGCTAGCTCACCTTACAAGAAATACACTCTGCTTTAGAGAAAAGAGCACTCTTCTACTCTACTGTGTTTCCTATAGGGCCAGAACAGTGAGCTTGCTCAGAACAAAAGAACTGTGCTTCCTACACACACGGACCATATGTAGTTCAACTCTGCTTAGAAACCTGACAAGAAGAGTAGCTCCTCTTCAGTCCAACACTGTACTTGCTGGGAACAGACGCGAGTGCTATTTGCACTGTGTATGGCAATGGGAGAGCAATAGTGACTTTCCTAACCAGAAAACAACTCTTGTTCGTAGGACCAGAAACTGCATGTGATTCAACTCCATTTAGGACTAGGAAACAAACGCTAGATTGCCCTACAAGAAACACACTCTGCTTTAGAGAAAAGAGCACTCTTCTACTCTACTGTGTTTCCTATGGGGTCCAAACAGTGACCTTGCTCAGAACAAAAGAACTGTGCTTCCTACACACATGGGCCATATCTAGTTCAACTCTGCTTAGGAAACTAAAAAGAACAGTAGATCCTCTTCAGTCCAATACACTGTACTTGCTGGGAACAGACGCGAGTGCTATTTGCACTGTGTAGGGCAATTGGACCACAATAATGTCTCGTCTTACCAGAAAACAACTCTTGCTCATAGGACAAAAAACTGCATTTGACTCAACTACATTTAGGACTGGGAAACAAACTCTAGCTCGCCTTACAAGAAACACACTCTGCTTTTGAGAAAAGAACACTCTTCTAATCTATTGTGTTTCCCATAGGGCCAGAACAATGAGCTTGCTCAGAACAAAAGAACTGTGCTTCCTTCACACACGGGGCATATCTAGTTCAACTCTGCTTAGGAAACTGAGAAGAACAGTAGCTCCTCTTCAGTCCAATACACTGTACTTGCTAAGAACAGACGGACTGCTATTTGCACTGAGTATGCAATGGGAGCGCAATAGTGACTTTCCTTATCAGAAAACAACTCTTGCTCGTAGGACGAGAAACTGCATGTGATTCAACTCCATTTAGGACTGGGAAACAAACGCTAGCTCGCCTTACAAGAAACACAGTCTGCTTTTGAGAAAAGAGCACTCTTCTACTCTACTGTGTTTCCTATGGGGTCCAAACAGTGAGCTTGCTCAGAACAAAAAAAATTGTGCTTCCTATACACACGGCCATATCTAGTTCAAGTCTGCTTAGGAACCTGACAAGAACAGTAGATCCTCTTCAGTCCAATACACTGTACTTGCTGGCAACAGACGCCAGTGCTATTTGTCCTGTTTATGGCAATGGCAGCGCAATAGTGACTTTCCTTACCAGAAAACAACTCTTGCTCATAGTACCAGAAACTTCATGGGATTCAACTCCATTTAGGACTGGGAAATAAACGCTAGCTCGCCTTACAAGAAACACACTCTGCTTTAAAGAAAGGAGCATTCTTCTAGTCTACAGTGTTTCCTATGGGGTCCAAACAGTGAGCTTGCTCAGAACAAAAAAACTGTGCTTCCTACACACACGGACCATATGTAGTTCAACTCTGCTTAGAAACCTGACAAGAAGAGTAGCTCCTCTTCAGTCCAACACTGTACTTGCTGGGAACAGACGCGACTGCTATTTGCACTGTGTATGGCAATGGGAGCGCAATAGTGACTTTAGTAAACAGAAAACAACTCTTGTTCGTAGGACCAGAAACTGCATGTGATTCAACTCCATTTAGGACTAAGAAACAAACGCTAGATTGCCCTACAAGAAACACACTCTGCTTTAGAGAAAAGAGCACTCTTCTACTCTACTGTGTTTCCTAAATGGCCAGAACAGTGAGCTTGCTCAGAACATAAGAACTGAGCTTCCTACACACACGGGCCATATCTAGTTCAACTCTGCTTAGGAAACTGACAAGAACAGTAGCTCCTCTTCTATCCAATACATTGTACTTGCTGGGATCAGACGCGAGTGCTATTTGCACTGTGTATGGCAATGGGAGCGAAATAGTGACTTTCCTTACCAGAAAACATCTCTTGCTTGTAGGACCAGAAACTGCATGTGATTCAACTCCATTTAGGACTGGGAAAAAAACGCGAGCTTTCCTTACAAGAAACACACTCTGCTTTAGAGAAAAGAGCACTCTTCTACTCTACTGTGTTTCCTATAGGGCCAGAACAGTGAGCTTGCTCAGAACATAATAACTGTGTTTCCTACACACACGGGCCATATCTAGTTCAACTCTGCTTAGGAACCTGACAAGAACAGTAGATCCCGTTTAGTCCAATACACTGTACTTGCTGGCAACAGACGCCAGTGCTATTTGTCCTGTGTATGGCAATGGCAGAGCAATAGTGACTTTCCTTACCAGAAAACAACTCTTGCTCATAGTACCAGAAACTGCATGCGATTCAACTCCATTTAGGAATGGGAAACAAACGCTACCTCGCCTTACAAGAAACACACTCTGCTTTAGAGAAAGAAGCACTCTTCTAGTCTACTGTGTTTCCTATGGGGTCCAAACAGTGAGCTTGCTCAGAACAAAAGAACTGTGCTTCCTACACACACAGACCATATGTAGTTCAACTCTGCTTAGGAACCTGAGAAGAACAGTAGCTCCTCTTCAGTCCAACACTGTACTTGCTGGGAACAGACGCGAGTGCTATTTGCACTGTGTATGTCTATGGGAGCACAATAGTGACTTTCCTTACCAGAAAACAACTCTTGTTCGTAGGACCAGAAACTGCATGTGATTCATCTCCATTTAGGACTAGGAAACAAACGCTAGCTTTCCCTACAAGAAACACACTCTGCTTTAGAGAAAAGAGCACTCTTCTACTCTACTGTGTTTCCTAAAGGTCCAGAACAGTGAGCTTGCTCAGAACATAAGAACTGAGCTTCCAACACACACGGGCCATATTTAGTTCAACTCTGCTTAGGAAACTGACAAGACAGTAGCTCCTCCTCAGTCTGATACACTGTACTTGCTGGGAACAGACGCCAGTGCTATTTGCACTGTGTATGGCAATGGGAGTGCAATAGTGACTTTCCTTACCAGAAAACAACTCTTGCTCATAAGACCAGAAACTGCATGTGATTCAACTCCATTTAGGACTGGGAAACAAACGCTACCTCGCCTTACATGAAACACTCTCTGCTTTTGAGAAAAGAGCACTCTTCTACTCTACTGTGTTTCCTATGGGGTCCGAACAGTGAGCTTGCTCAGAACAAAAGAACTGTGCTTCCTACACACCCGGGCCATATCTAGTTCAACTCTGCTTAGGAACCTGACAAGAACAGTAGATCCCCTTTAGTCCAATACACTGTACTTGCTGGGAACAGACGCCAGTGCTATTTGTCCTGTGTATGGCAAAGGCAGCGCAATAGTGACTATTCTTACCAGAAAACAACTCTTGCTCGTAGGACCAGAAACTGCATGTGTTTCAACTCCATTTAGGACTGCGAAACAAACGCTAGCTCGCCTTACAAGAAACACACTCTGCTTTAGAGAAAAGAGCACTCTTATACTCTACTGTGTTTCCTATAGGGCCAGAACGGTGAGCTTGCTCAGAACAAAAGAACTGTGCTTCCTACACACACGGGCCATATCTAGTTCAACTCTGCTTAGGAAACTGACAAGAACAGTAGCTCCTCTTCAGTCCTATACACTGTACTTGCTGGGAACAGACGCCAGTGCTATTTGCACTGTGTATGGCAATGGGAGTTCAATAGTGACTTTCCTTACCAGAAAACAACTCTAGCTCATAGGACCAGAAACTGCATGTGATTCAACTACATTTAGGACTGGGAAACAAACGCTACCTCGCCTTACATGAAACACACTCTGCTTTTGAGAAAAGAGCACTCTTCTACTCTACTGTGTTTCCTATGGGGTCCGAACAGGGAGCTTGCTCAAAACAAAAGAACTGTGCTTCCTACACACATGGGCCATATAGTTCACCTCTGCTTAGGAAACTGAAAAGAACAGTAGATCCTACTCAGTCCAATACACTGTACTTGCTGGGAACGGACTCGAGTGCTATTTGCACTGTGTATGGCAATGGGAGCACAATAGTGACTTTCCTTACCAGAAAACAACTCTTGCTCGTAGGACCAGAAACTGCATGTGATTCAACTCCATTTAGGACTGGGAAACAAACGCTAGCTCGCCTTACAAGAAACACAGTCTGCTTTTGAGAAAAGAGCACTCTTCTACTCTACTGTGTTTCCTATGGGGTCCAAACAGTGAGCTTGCTCAGAACAAAAAAAATTGTGCTTCCTATACACACGGCCATATCTAGTTCAAGTCTGTTTAGGAACCTGACAAGAACAGTAGATCCTCTTCAGTCCAATACACTGTACTTGCTGGCAAAGGACGCCAGTGCTATTTGTCCTGTTTATGGCAATGGCAGCGCAATAGTGACTTTCCTTACCAGAAAACAACTCCTGCTCATAGTACCAGAAACTTCACGGGATTCAACTCCATTTAGGACTGGGAAACAAACGCTAGCTCGCCTTACAAGAAACACACTCTGCTTTAGAGAAAGGAGCACTCATCTAGTCTACTGTGTTTCCTATGGGGTCCAAACAGTGAGCTTGCTCAGAACAAAAGAACTGTGCTTCCTACACACAGGGACCATATGTAGTTCAACTCAGCTTAGAAACATGACAAGAACAGTAGCTCCTCTTCAGTCCAACACTGTATTTGCTGGGAACAGACGCGAGTGCTATTTGCACTGTGTATGGCAATGGGAGCGCAATAGTGACTTTCCTAACCAGAAAACAACTCTAGTTCGTAGGACCAGAAACTGCATGTGATTCAACTCCATTTAGGACTAGGAAACAAACGCTAGATTGCCCTACAAGAAACACACTCTGCTTTAGAGAAAAGAGCACTCTTCTACTCTACTGTGTTTCCTAAAGGGCCAGAACAGTGAGCTTGCTCAGAACATAAGAACTGAGCTTCCTACACACACGGGCCATATCTAGTTCAACTCTGCTTAGGAAACTGACAAGAACAGTAGCTCCTCTTCAATCCGATACACTGTACTTGCTGGGATCAGACGCGAGTGCTATTTGCACTGTGTATGGCAATGGGAGCGCAATAGTGACTTTCCTTACCAGAAAACATCTCTTGCTCGTAGGACCAGAAACTGCATGTGATTCAACTCCATTAAGGAGTGGGAAAAAAACGCGAGCTTACCTTACAAGAAACACACTCTGCTTTTGAGAAAAGAGCACTCTTCTACTCTACTGTGTTTCCTATAGGCCAGAACAGTGAGCTTGCTCAGAACATAATAACTGTTCTTCCTACACACACGGGCCATATCTAGTTCAACTCTGCTTAGGAACTGACAAGAAGAGTAGATCCCCTTTATTCCAATACACTGTACTTGCTGGGAACAGACGCCAGTGCTATTTGTCCTGTGTATGGCAATGGCAGCGCAATAGTGACTATTCTTACCATAAAACAACTCTTGCTCCTAGGACCAGAAACTGCATGTGTTTCAACTCCATTTAGGACTGGGAAACAAACGCTAGCTCGCCTTACGAGAAACACACTCTGCTTTAGAGAAAAGAGCACTCTTCTACTCTACTGTGTTTTCTATAGGGCCAGAACAGTGAGCTTGCTCAGAACAAAAGAACTGTGCTTCCTACACACGGGCCATATCTAGTTGAACTCTGCTTAGGAAACTGACAAGAACAGTAGCTCCTCTTCAGTCCAATACACTGTACTTGCTGGCAACAGACGCGAGAGCTATTTGCACTGTATATGGCAATGGGAGCGCAATAGGGACTTTCCTTCGCAGAAAACAACTCTTGCTCGTAGGACCAGAAAGTGCATGTGTTTCAACTCCATTTAGGACTGGATAACAAATGCTAGCTCGCCTTACATGAAACACACTCTGCTTTTGAGAAAAGAGCACTCTTCTACTCTACTGTCTTTCCTATGGGGTCCAAACAGTGAGCTTGCTCAGAACAAAAGAACTGTGCTTCCTACACACATGGGCCATATCTAATTCAACTCTGCTTAGCAAACTGAAAAAAAACAGTAGATCCTCTTCAGTCCAATACACTGTACTTGCTGGGAACAGACGCGAGTGCTATTTGTACTGCGTAGGGCAATTGGAGCACAATAGTGACTCGTCTTACCAGAAAACAACTCTTGCTCATAGGACAAAAAACTGCATGTGACTCAACTACCTTTAGGACTGGGAAACAAACTCTAGCTCGCCTTACAAGAAACACACTCTGCTTTTGAGAAAAGAACACTCGTCTACTCTACTGTGTTTCCCATAGGGCTAGAACAATGAGCATGCTCAGAACAAAAGAACTGTGCTTCCTAAACACACGGGGCATATCTAGTTCAACTCTGCTTATGAAACTGAGAAGAACCGTAGCTCCTCCTCAGTCCAATACACTGTACTTGCTAGGAACAGACGGGAGTGCTATTTGCACTGTGTATGGCAATGGGAGCGCAATAGTGACTTTGCTTACTAGAAAACAACTCTTGCTCGTAGGACCAGAAACTGCATGTGATTCAACTCCATTTAGGACTGGGAAATAAACGCTAGATCGCCTTAAAAGAAAAACAGTCTGCTTTTGAGAAAAGAGCACTCTTCTACTCTACTGTTTTTCCTATGGGGTCCAAACAGTGAGCATGCTCAGAACAAAAAAAATTGTGCTTCCTACACACACGGCCATATCTAGTTCAAGTCTGCTTAGGAACCTGACAAGAACAGTAGATCCTCTTCAGTCCAATACACTGTACTTGCTGGCAACAGACGCGAGTGCTATTTGCACTGTGTATGGCAATGGGAGCGCAATAGTGACTTTCCTTACGAGAAAACAACTCTTGCTCATAGTACCAGAAACTGCATGTGTTTCAACTCCATTTAGGACTGGGAAAAAAACGCTAGCTTGCCTTACAAGAAACACACTCTGCTTTTGAGAAAAGAGCACTCTTCTACTCTACTGTGTTTCCTATAGGGCCAGAACAGTGAGCTTGCTCAGCACATTATAACTATGCTTCCTACAAACACTGGCCATATCTAGTTCAACTCTGCTTAGGAACCTGACAAGAACAGTAGATCCCCTTTAGTCCAATACACTGTACTTGCTGGGAACAGACGACAGTGCTATTTGTCCTGTGTTTGGCAATGGCAGCGCAATAGTGACTATTCTTACCATAAAACAACTGTTGCTCGTAGGACCAGAAACTGCATGTGTTCCAACTCCATTTAGGACTGGGAAACAAACGCTACCTTGCCTTACAAGAAACACACTCTGCTTTAGAGAAAAGAGCACTCTTCTACTCCACTGTGTTTCCTATAGGGCCAGAACAGTGAGCTTACTCAGGACAAAAGAACTGTGCTTCGTACACACGGGCCATATCTAGTTCAACTCTGCTTATGAAACTGACAAGAACAGTAGCTCCTCTTCAGTCCTATACACTGTACTTGCTGGGAACAGACACGAGTTCTATTTGCACTGTATATGGCAATCAGAACGCAATAGGGACTTTCCTTACCAGAAAACAACTCTTGCTCGTAGGACCAGAATGTGCATGTGATTCAACTCCATTTAGGACTGGGAAAAACAAATGCTACCTCGCCTTACATGAAACACAGTCTGCTTTTGAGAAAAGAGCACTCTTCTACTCTACTGTGTTTCCTATAGGGCCAGAACAGTGAGCTTGCTCAGAACAAAAGAACTGTGCTTCCTACACACATGGGCCATATCTAGTTCAACTCTGCTTAGGAAACTAAAAAGAACAGTAGATCCTCTTCAGTCCAATACACTGTACTTGCTGGGAACAGACGCGAGTGCTATTTGCACTGTGTAGGGCAATTGGAGCACAATAGTGTCTCGTCTTACCAGAAAACAACTCTTGATCATAGGACAAAATACTGCATTTGACTCAACTACATTTAGGACTGGGAAACAAACTCTAGCTCGCCTTACAAGAAACACACTCTGCTTTTGAGAAAAGAACACTCTTCTAATCTACTGTGTTTCCCATAGGGCCAGAACAATGAGCTTGCTCAGAACAAAAGAACTGTGCTTCCTTCACACACGGGGCATATCTAGTTCAACTCTGCTTAGGAAACTGAGAAGAACAGTAGCTCCTCTTCAGTCCAATACACTGTACTTGCTAGGAACAGACGGGACTGCTATTTGCACTGAGTATGGCAATGGGAGTGCAATAGTGACTTTCCTTACCAGAAAACAACTCTTGCTCGTAGGACTAGAAACTGCATGTGATTCAACTCCATTTAGGACTGGGAAACAAACGCTAGCTCGCCTTACAAGGAACACAGTCTGCTTTTGAGAAAAGAGCACTCTTCTACTCTACTGTGTTTCCTATGGGGTCCAAACAGTGAGCTTGCTCAGAACAAAAAAAATTGTGCTTCCTATACACACGGCCATATCTAGTTCAAGTCTGCTTAGGAACCTGACAAGAACAGTAGATCCTCTTCAGTCCAATACACTGTACTTGCTGGCAACAGACACCAGTGCTATTTGCCCTGTGTATGGCAAGGCAGCACAATAGTGACTTTCCTTACCAGAAAACAACTCTTGCTCATAGTACCAGAAACTGCATGGGATTAAACTCCATTTAGGCCTGAGAAAAAAACACTAGCTCGCCTTACGAGAAACACACTCTGCTTTAGAGAAAGGAGCACTCATCTAGTCTACTGTGTTTCCTATGGGGTCCAAACAGTGAGCTTGCTCAGAACAAAAGAACTGTGCTTCCTACACACACGGACCATATGTAGTTCAACTCTGCTTAGGAACCTGACAAGAAGAGTAGCTCCTCTTCAGTCCAACACTGTACTTGCTGGGATCAGACGCGAGTGCTATTTGCACTGTGTATGGCAATGGGAGCGCAATAGTGACTTTCCTTACCAGAAAACAACTCTTGCTCGTAGGACTAGAAACTGCATGTGATTCAAATCCATTTAGGACTGGGAAACAAACGCTAGCTCGCCTTAAAAGAAACACAGTCTGCTTTTGAGAAAAGAGCACTCTTCTACTCTACTCTGTTTCCTATGGGGTCCAAACAGTGAGCTTGCTCAGAACAAAAAAAATTGTGCTTCCTATACACACGGCCATATCTAGTTCAAGTCTGCTTAGGAACCTGACAAGAACAGTAGATCCTCTTCAGTCCAATACACTGTACTTGCTGGGAACAGACGCCAGTGCTATTTGTCCCGTGTATGGCAAGGCAGCACAATAGTGACTTTCCTTACCAGAAAACAACTCTTGCTCATAGTACCAGAAACTGCATGGGATTAAACTCCATTTAGGACTGAGAAAAAAACACTAGCTCGCCTTACAAGAAACACACTCTGCTTTAGAGAAAGGAGCACTCATCTAGTCTACTGTGTTTCCTATGGGGTCCAAACAGTGAGCTTGCTCAGAACAAAAGAACTGTGCTTCCTACACACACGGACCATATGTAGTTCAACTCTGCTTAGGAACCTGACAAGAACAGTAGCTCCTCTTCAGTCCAACACTGTACTTGCTGGGAACAGACGCGAGTGATATTTGCACTGTGTATGGCAATGGGAGCGCAATAGTGACTTTCCTTACCAGAAAACAACTGTGTTCGTAAGACCAGAAACTGCATGTGATTCAACTCCATTTAGGACTGGGAAACAAACACTAGCTCGTCTTACAAGAAACACAGTCTGCTTTTGAGAAAAGAGCACTCTTCTACTCTACTGTGTTTCTTATGGGGTCCACAAAGTGAGCTTGCTCAGAACAAAAAAAATTGTGCTTCCTATACACACGGCCATATCTAGTTCAAGTCTGCTTAGGAACCTGACAAGAACAGTAGAACCTCTTCAGTCCAATACACTGTACTTGCTGGCAACAGACGCCAGTGCTATTTGTCCTGTTTATGGCAATGGCAGCGCAATAGTGACTTTCCTTACCAGAAAACAACTCTTGCTCATAGTACCAGAAACTTCATGGGATTCAACTCCTTATGGGACTGGGAAATAAACGCTAGCTAGCCTTACAAGAAACACACTCTGCTTTAGAGAAAGGAGCACTCTTCTAGTCTACTGTGTTTCCTATGGTTTCCAAACAGTGAGCTTGCTCAGAACAAAAAAACTGTGCTTCCTACACACACGGACCATATGTAGTTCAACTCTGCTTAGAAACCTGACAAGAAGAGTAGCTCCTCATCAGTCCAACACTGTACTTGCTGGGAACAGACGCGAGTGCTATTTGCACTGTGTATGGCAATGGGAGCGCAATAGTGACTTTAGTAACCAGAAAACAACTCTTGTTCGTAGGACCAGAAACTGCATGTGATTCAACTCCATTTAGGACTAAGAAACAAACGCTAGATTGCCCTACAAGAAACACACTCTGCTTTAGAGAAAAGAGCACTCTTCTACTCTACTGTGTTTCCTATGGGGTCCAAACAGTGAGCTTGCTCAGAACAAAAACAATTGTGCTTCCTATACACACGGCCATATCTAGTTCAAGTCTGCTTAGGAACCTGACAAGAACAGTAGATCCTCTTCAGTCCAATACACTGTACTTGCTGGAAACAGACGCCAGTTCTATTTGTCCTGTGTATGGCAATGGCAGCGCAATAGTGACTCTTCTTACCAGAAAACAACTCTTGCTCGTAGTACCAGAAACTGCATGGGATTCAACTCCATTTAGGACTGGGAAACAAATGCTACCTCGCCTTACAAGAAACACACTCTGCTTTAGAGAAAGAAGCACTCATCTAGTCTACTGTGTTTCCTATGGGGTCCAAACAGTGAGCTTGCTCACAACAAAAGAACTGTGCTTCCTACACACACAGACCATCTATAGTTCAACTCTGCTTAGGAACCTTACAAGAACAGTAGCTCCTCTTCAGTCCAATACTGTACTTGCTGGGAACAGACGCGAGTGCTATTTGCACTGTGTATGGCCATGGGAGCACGATAGTGACTTTCCTTACCAGAGAACAACTCTTGCTCGTAGTACCAGAAACTGCATGTGATTCAACTCCATTTAGGACTTGGAAACAAACGCTAGCTTGCCCTACAAGAAACACACTCTGCTTTAGAGAAAAGAGCACTCTTCTACTCTACTGTGTTTCCTAAAGGGCCAGAACAGTGAGCTTGCTCAGAACATAAGAACTGAGCTTCCAACACACACGGGCCATATCTAGTACAACTCTGCTTAGGAAACTGACAAGAACAGTAGCTCCTCTTCAGTCCAATACACTGTACTTGCTGGGAACAGACGCCAGTGCTATTTGCACTGTGTATGGCAAAGGGAGCGCAATAGTGACTTTCCTTACCAGAAAACAACTCTTGCTCATAGGACCAGAAACTGCATGTGATTCAACTCCATTTAGGACTGGGAAACAAATGCTACCTCGCCTTACATGAAACACAGTCTGCTTTTGAGAAAAGAGCACTCTTCTACTCTACTGAGTTTCTCATAGGGCTAGAACAATGAGCTTGTTCAGAACAAAAGAACTGTGCTTCCTACACACACGGGGCATATCTAGTTCAACTCTGCTTAGGAAACTGACAAGAACAGTAGCTCCTCTTCAGTCCAATACACTGTACTTGCTAGGAACAGACGGGAGTGCTATTTGCACTGTGTATGGCAATGGGAGTGCAATAGTGACTTTCCTTACCAGAAAACAACTCTTGCTCATATTACCAGAAACTGCATGGGATTCAACTCCATTTAGGACTGGGAAACAAACGCTATCTCGCCTTACAAGAAACACACTCTGCTTTAGAGAAAGAAGCACTCTTCTAGTCTACTGTGTTTCCTATGTGGTCCAAACAGTGAGGTTGCTCAGAACAAAAGAACTATGCTTCCTACACACACAGACCATATGGAGTTCAACTCTGCTTAGGAACCTTACAAGAACAGTAGCTCCTCTTCAGTCCAACACTGTACTTGCTTGGAACAGACGCGAGTGCTACTTGCACTGTGTATGGCAATGGGAGCACAATAGTGACTCGTCTTACCAGAAAACAACTCTTCCTCATAGGACAAAAAACTGCATGTGACTCAACTCCATTTAGGACTGGGAAACAAACTCTAGCTCGCCTTACAAGAAACACACTCTGCTTTTGAGAAAAGAGCACTCTTCTACTCTACTGTGTTTCCCATAGGGCCAGAACGGTGAGCTTGCTGAGAACAAAAAAACTGTGCTTCCTACACACACGGGCCATATCTAGTTCAACTCTGCTTAGGAAACTGACAAGAACAGTAGCTCCTCTTCAGTCCAATACACTGTACCTGCTGGGATCAGACGCGAGTGCTATTTGCACTGTGTATGTCAATGGGAGCGCAATAGTGACTTTCCTTAACAGAAAACAACTCTTGCTCGTAGGACCAGAAACTGCATGTGATTCAACTCCATTTAGGACTGGGAAAAAAACGCTAGCTTGCCTTACAAGAAACACACTCTGCTTTTGAGAAAAGAGCACTCTTCTACTCTACTGTGTTTCCTATACGGCGAGAACAGTGAGCTTGCTCAGAACATAATAACTGTGCTTCCTACACATACGGGCCATATCTAGTTCAACTCTGCTTAGGAACCTGACAAGAACAGTAGATCCCCTTTAGTCCAATACACTGTACTTGCTGGGAGCAGACGCCAGTGCTATTTGTCCTGTGTATGGCAATGGCAGCGCAATAGAGACTATTCTTACCATAAAACAACTCTTGCTCGTAGGACCAGAAACTGCATATGTTTCAACTCCATTTAGGACTGGGAAACAAACGCTAGCTCGCCTTACAAGAAACACACTCTGCTTTAGAGAAAAGAGCACTCTTCTACTCTACTGTGTTTCCTATAGGGCCAGAACAGTGAGTTTGCTCAGAACAAAAGAACTGTGCTTCCTACACACTGGCCATATCTAGTTGAACTCTGCTTAGGAAACTGACAAGAACAGTAGCTCCTGTTCAGTCCGATACACTGTACTTGCTGGGAACAGACGCGAGTGCTATTTGCACTGTATATGGCAATGGGAGCACAATAGGGACTTTCCTTACCAGAAAACAACTCTTGCTCGGAGGACCAGAAAGTGCATGTGATTCAACTCCATTTAGGACTGGGAAAAAAACGCGAGCTTACCTTACAAGAAACACACTCTGCTTTTGAGAAAAGAGCACTCTTCTACTCTACTGTGTTTCCTATAGGGCCAGAACAGTGAGCTTGCTCAGAACATAATAACTGTTCTTCCTACACACACGGGCCATATCTAGTTCAACTCTTCTTAGGAACCTGACAAGAAGAGTAGATCCCCTTTAGTCCAATACACTGTACTTGCTGGGAACAGACGCCAGTGCTATTTGTCCTGTGTATGGCAATGGCAGCGCAATAGTGACTATTCTTACCATAAAACAACTCTTGCTCGTAGGACCAGAAACTGCATGTGTTTCAACTCCATTTAGGACTGGGAAACAAACGCTAGCTCGCCTTACAAGAAACACACTCTGCTTTAGAGAAAAGAGCACTCTTCTACTCTACTGTGTTTCTTATAGGGCCAGAACGGTGAGCTTGCTCAGAAGAAAAGAACTGTGCTTCCTACACACGGGCCATATCTAGTTCAACTCTGCTTAGGAAACTGACAAGAACAGTAGCTCTTCTTCAGTCCGATATACTGTACTTGCTGGGAACAGACGCGAGTGCTATTTGCACTGTATATGGCAATGGGAGCGCAATAGGGACTTTCCTTACCAGAAAACAACTCTTGCTCGTAGGACCAGAAAGTGCATGTGATTCAACTCCATTTAGGACTGGGAAACAAATGGTAGCTTGCCTTACATGAAACACACTCTGCTTTTGAGAAAAGAGCACTCTTCTACTCTACTGTGTTTCCTATGGGGTCCAAACAGTGAGCTTGCTCAGAACAAAAGAACTGTGCTTCCTACACACATGGACCATATGTAGTTCAACTCTGCTTAGGAAACTAAAAAGAACAGTAGATCCTCTTCAGTTCAATACTCTGTACGTGCTGGGAACAGACGCGAGTGCTATTTGCAGTGAGTATGGCAATGGGAGCGCAATAGTGAATTTCCTTACCAGAAAACAATTCTTGTTTGTAGAACCAGAAACTGCATGTGATTCAATTCCATTTAGGACTAGGAAACAAACACTAGCTTGCCTTACAAGAAACACACTCTGCTTTTGAGAAAAGAGAACTCTTCTACTCACTGCGTTTCCTATGGGGTCCGAACAATGAGCTTGCTTAGAACAAAAGAACTGTGCTTCCTACACACATGGGCCATATCTAGTTCCCCTCTGCTTAGGAAACTGAAAAAAACAGTAGATCCTATTCTGTCCAATACACTGTACTTGCTGGGAACAGATGCGAGTGCTATTTGCACTGTGTATGGCAATGGGAACACAATTATGACTCGTCTTACCAGAAAAAAACTCTTGCTCATAGGAAAAAAACTGCATGTGACTCAACTCCATTTAGGACTGGGAAGCAAACTCTAGCTCGCCTTACAAGAAACACACTCTGCTTTTGAGAAAAGAGCACTCTTCTACTCTACTGTGTTTCCCATAGGACCAGAACGGTGAGCTTGCTCAGAACAAAAGAACTGTGCTTCCTAAACACACGGGGCATATCTAGTTCAACTCTGCTTAGGAAACTGACAAGAACAGTAGCTACTCTTCAGTCCAATACACTGTACTTGCTGGGAACAGACGCGAGTGCTATTTGCATTGTGTATGGCAATGGGAGCACAATAGTGACTTTCCTTACCAGAAAACAACTCTTGCTCGTAGGACCAGAAAGTGCATGTGATTCAACTCCATTTAGGACTGGGAAACAAACTCTAGCTCGCCTTACAAGAAACACACTCTGCTTTTGAGAAAAGAGCACTCTTCTACTCTACTGTGTTTCCTATAGGGCCAGAACAGTGAGCTTGCTCAAAACATAAGAACTGAGCTTCCTACACACACGGGCCATATCTAGTTCAACTCTGCTTAGGAAAATGACAAGAACAGTAGCTCCTCTTCAGTCCGATACACTGTACTTGCTGGGAACAGACGCCAGTGCTATTTGCACTGTGTATGGCAATGGGAGTGCAATAGTGACTTTCCTTACCAGAAAACAACTCTTGCTCATAGTAACAGAAACTGCATGGGATTCAACTCCATTTAGGACTGGGAAACAAACGCTATCTCGCCTTACAAGAAACACACTCTGCTTTAGAGAAAGTAGCACTCTTCTAGTATACAGTGTTTCCTATGGGGTCCAAACAGTGAGTTTGTTCAGAACAAAAGAACTATGCTTATTACACACACAGAGCATTTGTAGTTCAACTCTGCTTAGGAACCTTACAAGAACAGTAGCTCCTCTTCAGTCCAACACTGTACTTGCTGGGAACAGACGCGAGTGCTACTTGCACTGTGTATGGCAATGGGAGCACAATAGTGACTCGTCTTACTAGAAAACAACTCTTCCTCATAGGACAAAAAACTGCATGTGACTCAACTCCATTTAGGACTGGGAAACAAACTCTAGCTCGCCTTACAAGAAACACACTCTGCTTTTGAGAAAAGAGCAATCTTCTACTCTACTGTGTTTCCCATAGGGCCAGAACGGTGAGCTTGCTCAGAACAAAAAAAACTGTGCTTCCTGAACACACGGGCCATATCTAGTTCAACTCTGCTTAGGAAACTGATAGAACAGTAGCTCCTCTTCAGTCCGATACACTGTACCTGCTGGGATCAGACGCGAGTGCTATTTGCACTGTGTATGTCAATGGGAGCGCAATAGTGACTTTCCTTAACAGAAAACAACTCTTGCTCGTAGGACCAGAAACTGCATGTGATTCAACTCCATTTAGGACTGGGAAAAAAACGCTAGCTTCCTTACAAGAAACACACTCTGCTTTTGAGAAAAGAGCAATCTTCTACTCTACTGTGTTTCCCATAGGGCCAGAATGGTGAGCTTGCTCAGAACAAAAAAACTGTGCTTCCTAAACACACGGGGCATATCTAGTTCAACACTGCTTAGGAAACTGACAAGAACAGTAGCTCCTCTTCAGTCCGATACACTGTACCTGCTGGGATCAGACGCGAGTGCTATTTGCACTGTGTATGTCAATGGGAGCGCAATAGTGACTTTCCTTAACAGAAAACAACTCTTGCTCGTAGGACCAGAAACTGCATGTGATTCAACTCCATTTAGGACTGGGAAAAAAACGCTAGCTTGCCTTAAAAGAAACACACTCTGCTTTTGAGAAAAGAGCACTCTTCTACTCTACTGTGTTTCCAAAAGGCCAGAACAGTGAGCTTGCTCAGAACATAATAACTTTGCTTCCTACACACACGGGCCATATCTAGTTCAACTCTGCTTAGGAACCTGACAAGAACAGTAGATCCCCTTTAGTCCAATACACTGTACTTGCTGGGAACAGACGCCAGTGCTATTTGTCCTGTGTATGGCAATGGCAGCGCAATAGTGACTATTCTTACCATAAAACAACTCTTGCTCGTAGGACCAGAAACTGCATGTGTTTCAACTCCATTTAGGACTGGGAAACAAACGCTAGCTCACCTTACAAGAAATACACTCTGCTTTAGAGAAAAGAGCACTCTTCTACTCTACTGTGTTTCCTATAGGGCCAGAACAGTGAGCTTGCTCAGAACAAAAGAACTGTGCTTCCTACACACACGGACCATATGTAGTTCAACTCTGCTTAGAAACCTGACAAGAAGAGTAGCTCCTCTTCAGTCCAACACTGTACTTGCTGGGAACAGACGCGAGTGCTATTTGCACTGTGTATGGCAATGGGAGAGCAATAGTGACTTTCCTAACCAGAAAACAACTCTTGTTCGTAGGACCAGAAACTGCATGTGATTCAACTCCATTTAGGACTAGGAAACAAACGCTAGATTGCCCTACAAGAAACACACTCTGCTTTAGAGAAAAGAGCACTCTTCTACTCTACTGTGTTTCCTATGGGGCCAAACAGTGACCTTGCTCAGAACAAAAGAACTGTGCTTCCTACACACATGGGCCATATCTAGTTCAACTCTGCTTAGGAAACTAAAAAGAACAGTAGATCCTCTTCAGTCCAATACACTGTACTTGCTGGGAACAGACGCGAGTGCTATTTGCACTGTGTAGGGCAATTGGACCACAATAATGTCTCGTCTTACCAGAAAACAACTCTTGCTCATAGGACAAAAAACTGCATTTGACTCAACTACATTTAGGACTGGGAAACAAACTCTAGCTCGCCTTACAAGAAACACACTCTGCTTTTGAGAAAAGAACACTCTTCTAATCTATTGTGTTTCCCATAGGGCCAGAACAATGAGCTTGCTCAGAACAAAAGAACTGTGCTTCCTTCACACACGGGGCATATCTAGTTCAACTCTGCTTAGGAAACTGAGAAGAACAGTAGCTCCTCTTCAGTCCAATACACTGTACTTGCTAAGAACAGACGGACTGCTATTTGCACTGAGTATGGCAATGGGAGCGCAATAGTGACTTTCCTTATCAGAAAACAACTCTTGCTCGTAGGACGAGAAACTGCATGTGATTCAACTCCATTTAGGACTGGGAAACAAACGCTAGCTCGCCTTACAAGAAACACAGTCTGCTTTTGAGAAAAGAGCACTCTTCTACTCTACTGTGTTTCCTATGGGGTCCAAACAGTGAGTTTGCTCAGAACAAAAAAAATTGTGCTTCCTATACACACGGCCATATCTAGTTCAAGTCTGCTTAGGAACCTGACAAGAACAGTAGATCCTCTTCAGTCCAATACACTGTACTTGCTGGCAACAGACGCCAGTGCTATTTGTCCTGTTTATGGCAATGGCAGCGCAATAGTGACTTTCCTTACCAGAAAACAACTCTTGCTCATAGTACCAGAAACTTCATGGGATTCAACTCCATTTAGGACTGGGAAATAAACGCTAGCTCGCCTTACAAGAAACACACTCTGCTTTAAAGAAAGGAACACTCTTCTAGTCTACAGTGTTTCCTATGGGGTCCAAACAGTGAGCTTGCTCAGAACAAAAAAACTGTGCTTCCTACACACACGGACCATATGTAGTTCAACTCTGCTTAGAAACCTGACAAGAAGAGTAGCTCCTCTTCAGTCCAACACTGTACTTGCTGGGAACAGACGCGACTGCTATTTGCACTGTGTATGGCAATGGGAGCGCAATAGTGACTTTAGTAAACAGAAAACAACTCTTGTTCGTAGGACCAGAAACTGCATGTGATTCAACTCCATTTAGGACTAAGAAACAAACGCTAGATTGCCCTACAAGAAACACACTCTGCTTTAGAGAAAAGAGCACTCTTCTACTCTACTGTGTTTCCTAAATGGCCAGAACAGTGAGCTTGCTCAGAACATAAGAACTGAGCTTCCTACACACACGGGCCATATCTAGTTCAACTCTGCTTAGGAAACTGACAAGAACAGTAGCTCCTCTTCTATCCAATACATTGTACTTGCTGGGATCAGACGCGAGTGCTATTTGCACTGTGTATGGCAATGGGAGCGAAATAGTGACTTTCCTTACCAGAAAACATCTCTTGCTTGTAGGACCAGAAACTGCATGTGATTCAACTCCATTTAGGACTGGGAAAAAAACGCGAGCTTTCCTTACAAGAAACACACTCTGCTTTAGAGAAAAGAGCACTCTTCTACTCTACTGTGTTTCCTATAGGGCCAGAACAGTGAGCTTGCTCAGAACATAATAACTGTGTTTCCTACACACACGGGCCATATCTAGTTCAACTCTGCTTAGGAACCTGACAAGAACAGTAGATCCCGTTTAGTCCAATACACTGTACTTGCTGGCAACAGACGCCAGTGCTATTTGTCCTGTGTATGGCAATGGCAGAGCAATAGTGACTTTCCTTACCAGAAAACAACTCTTGCTCATAGTACCAGAAACTGCATGCGATTCAACTCCATTTAGGAATGGGAAACAAACGCTACCTCGCCTTACAAGAAACACACTCTGCTTTAGAGAAAGAAGCACTCTTCTAGTCTACTGTGTTTCCTATGGGGTCCAAACAGTGAGCTTGCTCAGAACAAAAGAACTGTGCTTCCTACACACACAGACCATATGTAGTTCAACTCTGCTTAGGAACCTGAGAAGAACAGTAGCTCCTCTTCAGTCCAACACTGTACTTGCTGGGAACAGACGCGAGTGCTATTTGCACTGTGTATGTCTATGGGAGCACAATAGTGACTTTCCTTACCAGAAAACAACTCTTGTTCGTAGGACCAGAAACTGCATGTGATTCATCTCCATTTAGGACTAGGAAACAAACGCTAGCTTTCCCTACAAGAAACACACTCTGCTTTAGAGAAAAGAGCACTCTTCTACTCTACTGTGTTTCCTAAAGGTCCAGAACAGTGAGCTTGCTCAGAACATAAGAACTGAGCTTCCAACACACACGGGCCATATCTAGTTCAACTCTGCTTAGGAAACTGACAAGACAGTAGCTCCTCCTCAGTCTGATACACTGTACTTGCTTGGAACAGACGCCAGTGCTATTTGCACTGTGTATGGCAATGGGAGTGCAATAGTGACTTTCCTTACCAGAAAACAACTCTTGCTCATAAGACCAGAAACTGCATGTGATTCAACTCCATTTAGGACTGGGAAACAAACGCTACCTCGCCTTACATGAAACACTCTCTGCTTTTGAGAAAAGAGCACTCTTCTACTCTACTGTGTTTCCTATGGGGTCCGAACAGTGAGCTTGCTCAGAACAAAAGAACTGTGCTTCCTACACACCCGGGCCATATCTAGTTCAACTCTGCTTAGGAACCTGACAAGAACAGTAGATCCCCTTTAGTCCAATACACTGTACTTGCTGGGAACAGACGCCAGTGCTATTTGTCCTGTGTATGGCAAAGGCAGCGCAATAGTGACTATTCTTACCAGAAAACAACTCTTGCTCGTAGGACCAGAAACTGCATGTGTTTCAACTCCATTTAGGACTGCGAAACAAACGCTAGCTCGCCTTACAAGAAACACACTCTGCTTTAGAGAAAAGAGCACTCTTATACTCTACTGTGTTTCCTATAGGGCCAGAACGGTGAGCTTGCTCAGAACAAAAGAACTGTGCTTCCTACACACACGGGCCATATCTAGTTCAACTCTGCTTAGGAAACTGACAAGAACAGTAGCTCCTCTTCAGTCCTATACACTGTACTTGCTGGGAACAGACGCCAGTGCTATTTGCACTGTGTATGGCAATGGGAGTTCAATAGTGACTTTCCTTACCAGAAAACAACTCTAGCTCATAGGACCAGAAACTGCATGTGATTCAACTCCATTTAGGACTGGGAAACAAACGCTACCTCGCCTTACATGAAACACAGTCTGCTTTTGAGAAAAGAGCACTCTTCTACTCTACTGTGTTTCCTATGGGGTCCGAACAGTGAGCTTGCTCAAAACAAAAGAACTGTGCTTCCTACACACATGGGCCATATAGTTCACCTCTGCTTAGGAAACTGAAAAGAACAGTAGATCCTACTCAGTCCAATACACTGTACTTGCTGGGAACGGACTCGAGTGCTATTTGCACTGTGTATGGCAATGGGAGCACAATAGTGACTTTCCTTACCAGAAAACAACTCTTGCTCGTAGGACCAGAAACTGCATGTGATTCAACTCCATTTAGGACTGGGAAACAAACGCTAGCTCGCCTTACAAGAAACACAGTCTGCTTTTGAGAAATGAGCACTCTTCTACTCTACTGTGTTTCCTATGGGGTCCAAACAGTGAGCTTGCTCAGAACAAAAAAAATTGTGCTTCCTATACACACGGCCATATCTAGTTCAAGTCTGTTTAGGAACCTGACAAGAACAGTAGATCCTCTTCAGTCCAATACACTGTACTTGCTGGCAAAGGACGCCAGTGCTATTTGTCCTGTTTATGGCAATGGCAGCGCAATAGTGACTTTCCTTACCAGAAAACAACTCCTGCTCATAGTACCAGAAACTTCACGGGATTCAACTCCATTTAGGACTGGGAAACAAACGCTAGCTCGCCTTACAAGAAACACACTCTGCTTTAGAGAAAGGAGCACTCATCTAGTCTACTGTGTTTCCTATGGGGTCCAAACAGTGAGCTTGCTCAGAACAAAAGAACTGTGCTTCCTACACACAGGGACCATATGTAGTTCAACTCAGCTTAGAAACATGACAAGAACAGTAGCTCCTCTTCAGTCCAACACTGTATTTGCTGGGAACAGACGCGAGTGCTATTTGCACTGTGTATGGCAATGGGAGCGCAATAGTGACTTTCCTAACCAGAAAACAACTCTAGTTCGTAGGACCAGAAACTGCATGTGATTCAACTCCATTTAGGACTAGGAAACAAACGCTAGATTGCCCTACAAGAAACACACTCTGCTTTAGAGAAAAGAGCACTCTTCTACTCTACTGTGTTTCCTAAAGGGCCAGAACAGTGAGCTTGCTCAGAACATAAGAACTGAGCTTCCTACACACACGGGCCATATCTAGTTCAACTCTGCTTAGGAAACTGACAAGAACAGTAGCTCCTCTTCAATCCGATACACTGTACTTGCTGGGATCAGACGCGAGTGCTATTTGCACTGTGTATGGCAATGGGAGCGCAATAGTGACTTTCCTTACCAGAAAACATCTCTTGCTCGTAGGACCAGAAACTGCATGTGATTCAACTCCATTAAGGAGTGGGAAAAAAACGCGAGCTTACCTTACAAGAAACACACTCTGCTTTTGAGAAAAGAGCACTCTTCTACTCTACTGTGTTTCCTATAGGCCAGAACAGTGAGCTTGCTCAGAACATAATAACTGTTCTTCCTACACACACGGGCCATATCTAGTTCAACTCTGCTTAGGAACTGACAAGAAGAGTAGATCCCCTTTATTCCAATACACTGTACTTGCTGGGAACAGACGCCAGTGCTATTTGTCCTGTGTATGGCAATGGCAGCGCAATAGTGACTATTCTTACCATAAAACAACTCTTGCTCCTAGGACCAGAAACTGCATGTGTTTCAACTCCATTTAGGACTGGGAAACAAACGCTAGCTCGCCTTACGAGAAACACACTCTGCTTTAGAGAAAAGAGCACTCTTCTACTCTACTGTGTTTTCTATAGGGCCAGAACAGTGAGCTTGCTCAGAACAAAAGAACTGTGCTTCCTACACACGGGCCATATCTAGTTGAACTCTGCTTAGGAAACTGACAAGAACAGTAGCTCCTCTTCAGTCCAATACACTGTACTTGCTGGCAACAGACGCGAGAGCTATTTGCACTGTATATGGCAATGGGAGCGCAATAGGGACTTTCCTTCGCAGAAAACAACTCTTGCTCGTAGGACCAGAAAGTGCATGTGTTTCAACTCCCTTTAGGACTGGATAACAAATGCTAGCTCGCCTTACATGAAACACACTCTGCTTTTGAGAAAAGAGCACTCTTCTACTCTACTGTCTTTCCTATGGGGTCCAAACAGTGAGCTTGCTCAGAACAAAAGAACTGTGCTTCCTACACACATGGGCCATATCTAATTCAACTCTGCTTAGCAAACTGAAAAAAAACAGTAGATCCTCTTCAGTCCAATACACTGTACTTGCTGGGAACAGACGCGAGTGCTATTTGTACTGCGTAGGGCAATTGGAGCACAATAGTGACTCGTCTTACCAGAAAACAACTCTTGCTCATAGGACAAAAAACTGCATGTGACTCAACTACCTTTAGGACTGGGAAACAAACTCTTGCTCGCCTTACAAGAAACACACTCTGCTTTTGACAAAAGAACACTCGTCTACTCTACTGTGTTTCCCATAGGGCTAGAACAATGAGCATGCTCAGAACAAAAGAACTGTGCTTCCTAAACACACGGGGCATATCTAGTTCAACTCTGCTTATGAAACTGAGAAGAACAGTAGCTCCTCCTCAGTCCAATACACTGTACTTGCTAGGAACAGACGGGAGTGCTATTTGCACTGTGTATGGCAATGGGAGCGCAATAGTGACTTTCCTTACCAGAAAACAACTCTTGCTCGTAGGACCAGAAACTGCATGTGATTCAACTCCATTTAGGACTGGGAAATAAACGCTAGATCGCCTTAAAAGAAAAACAGTCTGCTTTTGAGAAAAGAGCACTCTTCTACTCTACTGTTTTTCCTATGGGGTCCAAACAGTGAGCATGCTCAGAACAAAAAAAATTGTGCTTCCTACACACACGGCCATATCTAGTTCAAGTCTGCTTAGGAACCTGACAAGAACAGTAGATCCTCTTCAGTCCAATACACTGTACTTGCTGGCAACAGACGCGAGTGCTATTTGCACTGTGTATGGCAATGGGAGCGCAATAGTGACTTTCCTTACGAGAAAACAACTCTTGCTCGTAGGACCAGAAACTGTATGGGATTCAACTCCATTTAGGACTGGGAAAAAAACGCTAGCTTGCCTTACAAGAAACACACTCCGCTTTTGAGAAAAGAGCACTCTTCTACTCTACTGTGTTTCCTATAGGGCCAGAACAGTGAGCTTGCTCAGCACATTATAACTATGCTTCCTACAAACACTGGCCATATCTAGTTCAACTCTGCTTAGGAACCTGACAAGAACAGTAGATCCCCTTTAGTCCAATACACTGTACTTGCTGGGAACAGACGCCAGTGCTATTTGTCCTGTGTTTGGCAATGGCAGCGCAATAGTGACTATTCTTACCATAAAACAACTGTTGCTCGTAGGACCAGAAACTGCATGTGTTCCAACTCCATTTAGGACTGGGAAACAAACGCTACCTTGCCTTACAAGAAACACACTCTGCTTTAGAGAAAAGAGCACTCTTCTACTCCACTGTGTTTCCTATAGGGCCAGAACAGTGAGCTTGCTCAGGACAAAAGAACTGTGCTTCGTACACACGGGCCATATCTAGTTCAACTCTGCTTATGAAACTGACAAGAACATTAGCTCCTCTTCAGTCCTATACACTGTACTTGCTGGGAACAGACGCGAGTTCTATTTGCACTGTATATGGCAATCAGAACGCAATAGGGACTTTCCTTACCAGAAAACAACTCTTGCTCGTAGGACCAGAATGTGCATGTGATTCAACTCCATTTAGGACTGGGAAAAACAAATGCTACCTCGCCTTACATGAAACACAGTCTGCTTTTGAGAAAAGAGCACTCTTCTACTCTACTGTGTTTCCTATAGGGCCAGAACAGTGAGCTTGCTCAGAACAAAAGAACTGTGCTTCCTACACACATGGGCCATATCTAGTTCAACTCTGCTTAGGAAACTAAAAAGAACAGTAGATCCTCTTCAGTCCAATACACTGTACTTGCTGGGAACAGACGCGAGTGCTATTTGCACTGTGTAGGGCAATTGGAGCACAATAGTGTCTCGTCTTACCAGAAAACAACTCTTGCTCATAGGACAAAAAACTGCATTTGACTCAACTACATTTAAGACTGGGAAACAAACTCTAGCTCGCCTTACAAGAAACACACTCTGCTTTTGAGAAAAGAACACTCTTCTAATCTACTGTGTTTCCCATAGGGCCAGAACAATGAGCTTGCTCAGAACAAAAGAACTGTGCTTCCTTCACACACGGGGCATATCTAGTTCAACTCTGCTTAGGAAACTGAGAAGAACAGTAGCTCCTCTTCAGTCTAATACACTGTACTTGCTAGGAACAGACGGGACTGCTATTTGCACTGAGTATGGCAATGGGAGTGCAATAGTGACTTTCCTTACCAGAAAACAACTCTTGCTCGTAGGACTAGAAACTGCATGTGATTCAACTCCATTTAGGACTGGGAAACAAACGCTAGCTCGCCTTACAAGGAACACAGTCTGCTTTTGAGAAAAGAGCACTCTTCTACTCTACTGTGTTTCCTATGGGGTCCAAACAGTGAGCTTGCTCAGAACAAAAAAAATTGTGCTTCCTATACACACGGCCATATCTAGTTCAAGTCTGCTTAGGAACCTGACAAGAACAGTAGATCCTCTTCAGTCCAATACACTGTACTTGCTGGCAACAGACGCCAGTGCTATTTGTCCTGTGTATGGCAAGGCAGCACAATAGTGACTTTCCTTACCAGAAAACAACTCTTGCTCATAGTACCAGAAACTGCATGGGATTAAACTCCATTTAGGCCTGAGAAAAAAACACTAGCTCGCCTTACGAGAAACACACTCTGCTTTAGAGAAAGGAGCACTCATCTAGTCTACTGTGTTTCCTATGGGGTCCAAACAGTGAGCTTGCTCAGAACAAAAGAACTGTGCTTCCTACACACACGGACCATATGTAGTTCAACTCTGCTTAGGAACCTGACAAGAAGAGTAGCTCCTCTTCAGTCCAACACTGTACTTGCTGGGATCAGACGCGAGTGCTATTTGCACTGTGTATGGCAATGGGAGCGCAATAGTGACTTTCCTTACCAGAAAACAACTCTTGCTCGTAGGACTAGAAACTGCATGTGATTCAAATCCATTTAGGACTGGGAAACAAACGCTAGCTCGCCTTAAAAGAAACACAGTCTGCTTTTGAGAAAAGAGCACTCTTCTACTCTACTCTGTTTCCTATGGGGTCCAAACAGTGAGCTTGCTCAGAACAAAAAAAATTGTGCTTCCTATACACACGGCCATATCTAGTTCAAGTCTGCTTAGGAACCTGACAAGAACAGTAGATCCTCTTCAGTCCAATACACTGTACTTGCTGGGAACAGACGCCAGTGCTATTTGTCCCGTGTATGGCAAGGCAGCACAATAGTGACTTTCCTTACCAGAAAACAACTCTTGCTCATAGTACCAGAAACTGCATGGGATTAAACTCCATTTAGGACTGAGAAAAAAACACTAGCTCGCCTTACAAGAAACACACTCTGCTTTAGAGAAAGGAGCACTCATCTAGTCTACTGTGTTTCCTATGGGGTCCAAACAGTGAGCTTGCTCAGAACAAAAGAACTGTGCTTCCTACACACACGGACCATATGTAGTTCAACTCTGCTTAGAACCTGACAAGAACAGTAGCTCCTCTTCAGTCCAACACTGTACTTGCTGGGAACAGACTCGAGTGCTATTTGCACTGTGTATGGCAATGGGAGCGCAATAGTGACTTTCCTTACCAGAAAACAACTCTTGCTCGTAGGACTAGAAACTGCATGTGATTCAACTCCATTTAGGACTGGGAAACAAATGCTAGCTTGCCTTAAAAGAAACACGGTCTGCTTTTGAGAAAAGAGCACTCTTCTACTCTACTGTGTTTCCTATGGGGTCCAAACAGTGAGCTTGCTCAGAACAAAAAAAATTGTGCTTCCTATACACACGGCCATATCTAGTTCAAGTCTGCTTAGGAACCTGATAAGAACAGTAGATCCTCTTCAGTCCAATACACTGTACTTGCTGGCAACAGACGCCAGTGCTATTTGTCCCGTGTATGGCAAGGCAGCACAATAGTGACTTTCCTTACCAGAAAACAACTCTTGCTCATAGTACCAGAAACTGCATGGGATTAAACTCCATTTAGGACTGAGAAACAAACACTAGCTCGCCTTACAAGAAACACACTCTGCTTTAGAGAAAGGAGCACTCATCTAGTCTACTGTGTTTCCTATGGGGTCCAAACAGTGAGCTTGCTCAGAACAAAAGAACTGTGCTTCCTACACACACGGACCATATGTAGTTCAACTCTGCTTAGGAACCTGACAAGAACAGTAGCTCCTCTTCAGTCCAACACTGTACTTGCTGGGAACAGACGCGACTGCTATTTGCACTGTGTATGGCAATGGGAGCGCAATAGTGACTTTAGTAACCAGAAAACAACTCTTGTTCGTAGGACCAGAAACTGCATGTGATTCAACTCCATTTAGGACTAAGAAACAAACGCTAGATTGCCCTACAAGAAACACACTCTGCTTTAGAGAAAAGAGCACTCTTCTACTCTACTGTGTTTCCTATGGGATCCAAACAGTGAGCTTGCTCAGAACAAAAACAATTGTGCTTCCTACACACACGGCCATATCTAGTTCAAGTCTGCTTAGGAACCTGACAAGAACAGTAGATCCTCTTCAGTCCAATACACTGTACTTGCTGGAAACAGACGCCAGTTCTATTTGTCCTGTGTATGGCAATGGCAGCGCAATAGTGACTCTTCTTACCAGAAAACAACTCTTGCTCGTAGTACCAGAAACTGCATGGGATTCAACTCCATTTAGGACTGGGAAACAAATGCTACCTCGCCTTACAAGAAACACACTCTGCTTTAGAGAAAGAAGCACTCATCTAGTCTACTGTGTTTCCTATGGGGTCCAAACAGTGAGCTTGCTCAGAACAAAAGAACTGTGCTTCCTACACACACAGACCATCTATAGTTCAACTCTGCTTAGGAACCTTACAAGAACAGTAGCTCCTCTTCAGTCCAATACTGTACTTGCTGGGAACAGACGCGAGTGCTATTTGCACTGTGTATGGCCATGGGAGCACGATAGTGACTTTCCTTACCAGAGAACAACTCTTGCTCATAGGACCAGAAACTGCATGTGATTCAACTCCATTTAGGACTTGGAAACAAACGCTAGCTTGCCCTACAAGAAACACACTCTGCTTTAGAGAAAAGAGCACTCTTCTACTCTACTGTGTTTCCTAAAGGGCCAGAACAGTGAGCTTGCTCAGAACATAAGAACTGAGCTTCCAACACACACGGGCCATATCTAGTTCAACTCTGCTTAGGAAACTGACAAGAACAGTAGCTCCTCTTCAGTCCTATACACTGTACTTGCTGGGAACAGACGCCAGTGCTATTTGCACTGTGTATGGCAAAGGGAGCGCAATAGTGACTTTCCTTACCAGAAAACAACTCTTGCTCATAGGACCAGAAACTGCATGTGATTCAACTCCATTTAGGACTGGGAAACAAATGCTACCTCGCCTTACATGAAACACAGTCTGCTTTTGAGAAAAGAGCACTCTTCTACTCTACTGAGTTTCTCATAGGGCTAGAACAATGAGCTTGTTCAGAACAAAAGAACTGTGCTTCCTACACACACGGGGCATATCTAGTTCAACTCTGCTTAGGAAACTGACAAGAACAGTAGCTCCTCTTCAGTCCAATACACTGTACTTGCTAGGAACAGACGGGAGTGCTATTTGCACTGTGTATGGCAATGGGAGTGCAATAGTGACTTTCCTTACCAGAAAACAACTCTTGCTCATATTACCAGAAACTGCATGGGATTCAACTCCATTTAGGACTGGGAAACAAACGCTATCTCGCCTTACAAGAAACACACTCTGCTTTAGAGAAAGGAGCACTCTTCTAGTCTACTGTGTTTCCTATGGGGTCCAAACAGTGAGGTTGCTCAGAACAAAAGAACTATGCTTCCTACACACACAGACCATATGGAGTTCAACTCTGCTTAGGAACGTTACAAGAACAGTAGCTCCTCTTCAGTCCAACACTGTACTTGCTGGGAACAGACGCGAGTGCTACTTGCACTGTGTATGGCAATGGGAGCACAATAGTGACTCGTCTTACTAGAAAACAACTCTTCCTCATAGGACAAAAAACTGCATGTGACTCAACTCCATTTAGGACTGGGAAACAAACTCTAGCTCGCCTTACAAGAAACACACTCTGCTTTTGAGAAAAGAGCAATCTTCTACTCTACTGTGTTTCCCATAGGGCCAGAACGGTGAGCTTGCTCAGAACAAAAAAAACTGTGCTTCCTGAACACACGGGCCATATCTAGTTCAACTCTGCTTAGGAAACTGAAAGAACAGTAGCTCCTCTTCAGTCCGATACACTGTACCTGCTGGGATCAGACGCAAGTGCTATTTGCACTGTGTATGTCAATGGGAGCGCAATAGTGACTTTCCTTAACAGAAAACAACTCTTGCTCGTAGGACCAGAAACTGCATGTGATTCAACTCCATTTAGGACTGGGAAAAAAACGCTAGCTTCCTTACAAGAAACACACTCTGCTTTTGAGAAAAGAGCAATCTTCTACTCTACTGTGTTTCCCATAGGGCCAGAATGGTGAGCTTGCTCAGAACAAAAAAACTGTGCTTCCTAAACACACGGGGCATATCTAGTTCAACACTGCTTAGGAAACTGACAAGAACAGTAGCTCCTCTTCAGTCCGATACACTGTACCTGCTGGGATCAGACGCGAGTGCTATTTGCACTGTGTATGTCAATGGGAGCGCAATAGTGACTTTCCTTAACAGAAAACAACTCTTGCTCGTAGGACCAGAAACTGCATGTGATTCAACTCCATTTAGGACTGGGAAAAAAACGCTAGCTTGCCTTAAAAGAAACACACTCTGCTTTTGAGAAAAGAGCACTCTTCTACTCTACTGTGTTTCCAAAAGGCCAGAACAGTGAGCTTGCTCAGAACATAATAACTTTGCTTCCTACACACACGGGCCATATCTAGTTCAACTCTGCTTAGGAACCTGACAAGAACAGTAGATCCCCTTTAGTCCAATACACTGTACTTGCTGGGAACAGACGCCAGTGCTATTTGTCCTGTGTATGGCAATGGCAGCGCAATAGTGACTATTCTTACCATAAAACAACTCTTGCTCGTAGGACCAGAAACTGCATGTGTTTCAACTCCATTTAGGACTGGGAAACAAACGCTAGCTCACCTTACAAGAAATACACTCTGCTTTAGAGAAAAGAGCACTCTTCTACTCTACTGTGTTTCCTATAGGGCCAGAACAGTGAGCTAGCTCAGAACAAAAGAACTGTGCTTCCTACACACACGGACCATATGTAGTTCAACTCTGCTTAGAAACCTGACAAGAAGAGTAGCTCCTCTTCAGTCCAACACTGTACTTGCTGGGAACAGACGCGAGTGCTATTTGCACTGTGTATGGCAATGGGAGAGCAATAGTGACTTTCCTAACCAGAAAACAACTCTTGTTCGTAGGACCAGAAACTGCATGTGATTCAACTCCATTTAGGACTAGGAAACAAACGCTAGATTGCCCTACAAGAAACACACTCTGCTTTAGAGAAAAGAGCACTCTTCTACTCTACTGTGTTTCCTATGGGGTCCAAACAGTGACCTTGCTCAGAACAAAAGAACTGTGCTTCCTACACACATGGGCCATATCTAGTTCAACTCTGCTTAGGAAACTAAAAAGAACAGTAGATCCTCTTCAGTCCAATACACTGTACTTGCTGGGAACAGACGCGAGTGCTATTTGCACTGTGTAGGGCAATTGGACCACAATAATGTCTCGTCTTACCAGAAAACAACTCTTGCACATAGGACAAAAAACTGCATTTGACTCAACTACATTTAGGACTGGGAAACAAACTCTAGCTCGCCTTACAAGAAACACACTCTGCTTTTGAGAAAAGAACACTCTTCTAATCTATTGTGTTTCCCATAGGGCCAGAACAATGAGCTTGCTCAGAACAAAAGAACTGTGCTTCCTTCACACACGGGGCATATCTAGTTCAACTCTGCTTAGGAAACTGAGAAGAACAGTAGCTCCTCTTCAGTCCAATACACTGTACTTGCTAAGAACAGACGGACTGCTATTTGCACTGAGTATGCAATGGGAGCGCAATAGTGACTTTCCTTATCAGAAAACAACTCTTGCTCGTAGGACGAGAAACTGCATGTGATTCAACTCCATTTAGGACTGGGAAACAAACGCTAGCTCGCCTTACAAGAAACACAGTCTGCTTTTGAGAAAAGAGCACTCTTCTACTCTACTGTGTTTCCTATGGGGTCCAAACAGTGAGCTTGCTCAGAACAAAAAAAATTGTGCTTCCTATACACACGGCCATATCTAGTTCAAGTCTGCTTAGGAACCTGACAAGAACAGTAGATCCTCTTCAGTCCAATACACTGTACTTGCTGGCAACAGACGCCAGTGCTATTTGTCCTGTTTATGGCAATGGCAGCGCAATAGTGACTTTCCTTACCAGAAAACAACTCTTGCTCATAGTACCAGAAACTTCATGGGATTCAACTCCATTTAGGACTGGGAAATAAACGCTAGCTCGCCTTACAAGAAACACACTCTGCTTTAAAGAAAGGAGCATTCTTCTAGTCTACAGTGTTTCCTATGGGGTCCAAACAGTGAGCTTGCTCAGAACAAAAAAACTGTGCTTCCTACACACACGGACCATATGTAGTTCAACTCTGCTTAGAAACCTGACAAGAAGAGTAGCTCCTCTTCAGTCCAACACTGTACTTGCTGGGAACAGACGCGACTGCTATTTGCACTGTGTATGGCAATGGGAGCGCAATAGTGACTTTAGTAAACAGAAAACAACTCTTGTTCGTAGGACCAGAAACTGCATGTGATTCAACTCCATTTAGGACTAAGAAACAAACGCTAGATTGCCCTACAAGAAACACACTCTGCTTTAGAGAAAAGAGCACTCTTCTACTCTACTGTGTTTCCTAAATGGCCAGAACAGTGAGCTTGCTCAGAACATAAGAACTGAGCTTCCTACACACACGGGCCATATCTAGTTCAACTCTGCTTAGGAAACTGACAAGAACAGTAGCTCCTCTTCTATCCAATACATTGTACTTGCTGGGATCAGACGCGAGTGCTATTTGCACTGTGTATGGCAATGGGAGCGAAATAGTGACTTTCCTTACCAGAAAACATCTCTTGCTTGTAGGACCAGAAACTGCATGTGATTCAACTCCATTTAGGACTGGGAAAAAAACGCGAGCTTTCCTTACAAGAAACACACTCTGCTTTAGAGAAAAGAGCACTCTTCTACTCTACTGTGTTTCCTATAGGGCCAGAACAGTGAGCTTGCTCAGAACATAATAACTGTGTTTCCTACACACACGGGCCATATCTAGTTCAACTCTGCTTAGGAACCTGACAAGAACAGTAGATCCCGTTTAGTCCAATACACTGTACTTGCTGGCAACAGACGCCAGTGCTATTTGTCCTGTGTATGGCAATGGCAGAGCAATAGTGACTTTCCTTACCAGAAAACAACTCTTGCTCATAGTACCAGAAACTGCATGCGATTCAACTCCATTTAGGAATGGGAAACAAACGCTACCTCGCCTTACAAGAAACACACTCTGCTTTAGAGAAAGAAGCACTCTTCTAGTCTACTGTGTTTCCTATGGGGTCCAAACAGTGAGCTTGCTCAGAACAAAAGAACTGTGCTTCCTACACACACAGACCATATGTAGTTCAACTCTGCTTAGGAACCTGAGAAGAACAGTAGCTCCTCTTCAGTCCAACACTGTACTTGCTGGGAACAGACGCGAGTGCTATTTGCACTGTGTATGTCTATGGGAGCACAATAGTGACTTTCCTTACCAGAAAACAACTCTTGTTCGTAGGACCAGAAACTGCATGTGATTCATCTCCATTTAGGACTAGGAAACAAACGCTAGCTTTCCCTACAAGAAACACACTCTGCTTTAGAGAAAAGAGCACTCTTCTACTCTACTGTGTTTCCTAAAGGTCCAGAACAGTGAGCTTGCTCAGAACATAAGAACTGAGCTTCCAACACACACGGGCCATATTTAGTTCAACTCTGCTTAGGAAACTGACAAGACAGTAGCTCCTCCTCAGTCTGATACACTGTACTTGCTGGGAACAGACGCCAGTGCTATTTGCACTGTGTATGGCAATGGGAGTGCAATAGTGACTTTCCTTACCAGAAAACAACTCTTGCTCATAAGACCAGAAACTGCATGTGATTCAACTCCATTTAGGACTGGGAAACAAACGCTACCTCGCCTTACATGAAACACTCTCTGCTTTTGAGAAAAGAGCACTCTTCTACTCTACTGTGTTTCCTATGGGGTCCGAACAGTGAGCTTGCTCAGAACAAAAGAACTGTGCTTCCTACACACCCGGGCCATATCTAGTTCAACTCTGCTTAGGAACCTGACAAGAACAGTAGATCCCCTTTAGTCCAATACACTGTACTTGCTGGGAACAGACGCCAGTGCTATTTGTCCTGTGTATGGCAAAGGCAGCGCAATAGTGACTATTCTTACCAGAAAACAACTCTTGCTCGTAGGACCAGAAACTGCATGTGTTTCAACTCCATTTAGGACTGCGAAACAAACGCTAGCTCGCCTTACAAGAAACACACTCTGCTTTAGAGAAAAGAGCACTCTTATACTCTACTGTGTTTCCTATAGGGCCAGAACGGTGAGCTTGCTCAGAACAAAAGAACTGTGCTTCCTACACACACGGGCCATATCTAGTTCAACTCTGCTTAGGAAACTGACAAGAACAGTAGCTCCTCTTCAGTCCTATACACTGTACTTGCTGGGAACAGACGCCAGTGCTATTTGCACTGTGTATGGCAATGGGAGTTCAATAGTGACTTTCCTTACCAGAAAACAACTCTAGCTCATAGGACCAGAAACTGCATGTGATTCAACTACATTTAGGACTGGGAAACAAACGCTACCTCGCCTTACATGAAACACACTCTGCTTTTGAGAAAAGAGCACTCTTCTACTCTACTGTGTTTCCTATGGGGTCCGAACAGGGAGCTTGCTCAAAACAAAAGAACTGTGCTTCCTACACACATGGGCCATATAGTTCACCTCTGCTTAGGAAACTGAAAAGAACAGTAGATCCTACTCAGTCCAATACACTGTACTTGCTGGGAACGGACTCGAGTGCTATTTGCACTGTGTATGGCAATGGGAGCACAATAGTGACTTTCCTTACCAGAAAACAACTCTTGCTCGTAGGACCAGAAACTGCATGTGATTCAACTCCATTTAGGACTGGGAAACAAACGCTAGCTCGCCTTACAAGAAACACAGTCTGCTTTTGAGAAAAGAGCACTCTTCTACTCTACTGTGTTTCCTATGGGGTCCAAACAGTGAGCTTGCTCAGAACAAAAAAAATTGTGATTCCTATACACACGGCCATATCTAGTTCAAGTCTGTTTAGGAACCTGACAAGAACAGTAGATCCTCTTCAGTCCAATACACTGTACTTGCTGGCAAAGGACGCCAGTGCTATTTGTCCTGTTTATGGCAATGGCAGCGCAATAGTGACTTTCCTTACCAGAAAACAACTCCTGCTCATAGTACCAGAAACTTCACGGGATTCAACTCCATTTAGGACTGGGAAACAAACGCTAGCTCGCCTTACAAGAAACACACTCTGCTTTAGAGAAAGGAGCACTCATCTAGTCTACTGTGTTTCCTATGGGGTCCAAACAGTGAGCTTGCTCAGAACAAAAGAACTGTGGCTTCCTACACACAGGGACCATATGTAGTTCAACTCAGCTTAGAAACATGACAAGAACAGTAGCTCCTCTTCAGTCCAACACTGTATTTGCTGGGAACAGACGCGAGTGCTATTTGCACTGTGTATGGCAATGGGAGCGCAATAGTGACTTTCCTAACCAGAAAACAACTCTAGTTCGTAGGACCAGAAACTGCATGTGATTCAACTCCATTTAGGACTAGGAAACAAACGCTAGATTGCCCTACAAGAAACACACTCTGCTTTAGAGAAAAGAGCACTCTTCTACTCTACTGTGTTTCCTAAAGGGCCAGAACAGTGAGCTTGCTCAGAACATAAGAACTGAGCTTCCTACACACACGGGCCATATCTAGTTCAACTCTGCTTAGGAAACTGACAAGAACAGTAGCTCCTCTTCAATCCGATACACTGTACTTGCTGGGATCAGACGCGAGTGCTATTTGCACTGTGTATGGCAATGGGAGCGCAATAGTGACTTTCCTTACCAGAAAACATCTCTTGCTCGTAGGACCAGAAACTGCATGTGATTCAACTCCATTAAGGAGTGGGAAAAAAAACGCGAGCTTACCTTACAAGAAACACACTCTGCTTTTGAGAAAAGAGCACTCTTCTACTCTACTGTGTTTCCTATAGGCCAGAACAGTGAGCTTGCTCAGAACATAATAACTGTTCTTCCCTACACACACGGGCCATATCTAGTTCAACTCTGCTTAGGAACTGACAAGAAGAGTAGATCCCCTTTATTCCAATACACTGTACTTGCTGGGAACAGACGCCAGTGCTATTTGTCCTGTGTATGGCAATGGCAGCGCAATAGTGACTATTCTTACCATAAAACAACTCTTGCTCCTAGGACCAGAAACTGCATGTGTTTCAACTCCATTTAGGACTGGGAAACAAACGCTAGCTCGCCTTACGAGAAACACACTCTGCTTTAGAGAAAAGAGCACTCTTCTACTCTACTGTGTTTTCTATAGGGCCAGAACAGTGAGCTTGCTCAGAACAAAAGAACTGTGCTTCCTACACACGGGCCATATCTAGTTGAACTCTGCTTAGGAAACTGACAAGAACAGTAGCTCCTCTTCAGTCCAATACACTGTACTTGCTGGCAACAGACGCGAGAGCTATTTGCACTGTATATGGCAATGGGAGCGCAATAGGGACTTTCCTTCGCAGAAAACAACTCTTGCTCGTAGGACCAGAAAGTGCATGTGTTTCAACTCCATTTAGGACTGGATAACAAATGCTAGCTCGCCTTACATGAAACACACTCTGCTTTTGAGAAAAGAGCACTCTTCTACTCTACTGTCTTTCCTATGGGGTCCAAACAGTGAGCTTGCTCAGAACAAAAGAACTGTGCTTCCTACACACATGGGCCATATCTAATTCAACTCTGCTTAGCAAACTGAAAAAAAACAGTAGATCCTCTTCAGTCCAATACACTGTACTTGCTGGGAACAGACGCGAGTGCTATTTGTACTGCGTAGGGCAATTGGAGCACAATAGTGGACTCGTCTTACCAGAAAACAACTCTTGCTCATAGGACAAAAAACTGCATGTGACTCAACTACCTTTAGGACTGGGAAACAAACTCTAGCTCGCCTTACAAGAAACACACTCTGCTTTTGAGAAAAGAACACTCGTCTACTCTACTGTGTTTCCCATAGGGCTAGAACAATGAGCATGCTCAGAACAAAAGAACTGTGCTTCCTAAACACACGGGGCATATCTAGTTCAACTCTGCTTATGAAACTGAGAAGAACCGTAGCTCCTCCTCAGTCCAATACACTGTACTTGCTAGGAACAGACGGGAGTGCTATTTGCACTGTGTATGGCAATGGGAGCGCAATAGTGACTTTGCTTACTAGAAAACAACTCTTGCTCGTAGGACCAGAAACTGCATGTGATTCAACTCCATTTAGGACTGGGAAATAAACGCTAGATCGCCTTAAAAGAAAAACAGTCTGCTTTTGAGAAAAGAGCACTCTTCTACTCTACTGTTTTTCCTATGGGGTCCAAACAGTGAGCATGCTCAGAACAAAAAAAATTGTGCTTCCTACACACACGGCCATATCTAGTTCAAGTCTGCTTAGGAACCTGACAAGAACAGTAGATCCTCTTCAGTCCAATACACTGTACTTGCTGGCAACAGACGCGAGTGCTATTTGCACTGTGTATGGCAATGGGAGCGCAATAGTGACTTTCCTTACGAGAAAACAACTCTTGCTCATAGTACCAGAAACTGCATGTGTTTCAACTCCATTTAGGACTGGGAAAAAAACGCTAGCTTGCCTTACAAGAAACACACTCTGCTTTTGAGAAAAGAGCACTCTTCTACTCTACTGTGTTTCCTATAGGGCCAGAACAGTGAGCTTGCTCAGCACATTATAACTATGCTTCCTACAAACACTGGCCATATCTAGTTCAACTCTGCTTAGGAACCTGACAAGAACAGTAGATCCCCTTTAGTCCAATACACTGTACTTGCTGGGAACAGACGACAGTGCTATTTGTCCTGTGTTTGGCAATGGCAGCGCAATAGTGACTATTCTTACCATAAAACAACTGTTGCTCGTAGGACCAGAAACTGCATGTGTTCCAACTCCATTTAGGACTGGGAAACAAACGCTACCTTGCCTTACAAGAAACACACTCTGCTTTAGAGAAAAGAGCACTCTTCTACTCCACTGTGTTTCCTATAGGGCCAGAACAGTGAGCTTACTCAGGACAAAAGAACTGTGCTTCGTACACACGGGCCATATCTAGTTCAACTCTGCTTATGAAACTGACAAGAACAGTAGCTCCTCTTCAGTCCTATACACTGTACTTGCTGGGAACAGACACGAGTTCTATTTGCACTGTATATGGCAATCAGAACGCAATAGGGGACTTTCCTTACCAGAAAACAACTCTTGCTCGTAGGACCAGAATGTGCATGTGATTCAACTCCATTTAGGACTGGGGAAAAACAAATGCTACCTCGCCTTACATGAAACACAGTCTGCTTTTTGAGAAAAGAGCACTCTTCTACTCTACTGTGTTTCCTATAGGGCCAGAACAGTGAGCTTGCTCAGAACAAAAGAACTGTGCTTCCTACACACATGGGCCATATCTAGTTCAACTCTGCTTAGGAAACTAAAAAGAACAGTAGATCCTCTTCAGTCCAATACACTGTACTTGCTGGGAACAGACGCGAGTGCTATTTGCACTGTGTAGGGCAATTGGAGCACAATAGTGTCTCGTCTTACCAGAAAACAACTCTTGATCATAGGACAAAATACTGCATTTGACTCAACTACATTTAGGACTGGGAAACAAACTCTAGCTCGCCTTACAAGAAACACACTCTGCTTTTGAGAAAAGAACACTCTTCTAATCTACTGTGTTTCCCATAGGGCCAGAACAATGAGCTTGCTCAGAACAAAAGAACTGTGCTTCCTTCACACACGGGGCATATCTAGTTCAACTCTGCTTAGGAAACTGAGAAGAACAGTAGCTCCTCTTCAGTCCAATACACTGTACTTGCTAGGAACAGACGGGACTGCTATTTGCACTGAGTATGGCAATGGAGTGCAATAGTGACTTTCCTTACCAGAAAACAACTCTTGCTCGTAGGACTAGAAACTGCATGTGATTCAACTCCATTTAGGACTGGGAAACAAACGCTAGCTCGCCTTACAAGGAACACAGTCTGCTTTTGAGAAAAGAGCACTCTTCTACTCTACTGTGTTTCCTATGGGGTCCAAACAGTGAGCTTGCTCAGAACAAAAAAAATTGTGCTTCCTATACACACGGCCATATCTAGTTCAAGTCTGCTTAGGAACCTGACAAGAACAGTAGATCCTCTTCAGTCCAATACACTGTACTTGCTGGCAACAGACACCAGTGCTATTTGCCCTGTGTATGGCAAGGCAGCACAATAGTGACTTTCCTTACCAGAAAACAACTCTTGCTCATAGTACCAGAAACTGCATGGGATTAAACTCCATTTAGGCCTGAGAAAAAAACACTAGCTCGCCTTACGAGAAACACACTCTGCTTTAGAGAAAGGAGCACTCATCTAGTCTACTGTGTTTCCTATGGGGTCCAAACAGTGAGCTTGCTCAGAACAAAAGAACTGTGCTTCCTACACACACGGACCATATGTAGTTCAACTCTGCTTAGGAACCTGACAAGAAGAGTAGCTCCTCTTCAGTCCAACACTGTACTTGCTGGGATCAGACGCGAGTGCTATTTGCACTGTGTATGGCAATGGGAGCGCAATAGTGACTTTCCTTACCAGAAAACAACTCTTGCTCGTAGGACTAGAAACTGCATGTGATTCAAATCCATTTAGGACTGGGAAACAAACGCTAGCTCGCCTTAAAAGAAACACAGTCTGCTTTTGAGAAAAGAGCACTCTTCTACTCTACTGTGTTTCCTATGGGGTCCAAACAGTGAGCTTGCTCAGAACAAAAAAAATTGTGCTTCCTATACACACGGCCATATCTAGTTCAAGTCTGCTTAGGAACCTGACAAGAACAGTAGATCCTCTTCAGTCCAATACACTGTACTTGCTGGGAACAGACGCCAGTGCTATTTGTCCCGTGTATGGCAAGGCAGCACAATAGTGACTTTCCTTACCAGAAAACAACTCTTGCTCATAGTACCAGAAACTGCATGGGATTAAACTCCATTTAGGACTGAGAAAAAAACACTAGCTCGCCTTACAAGAAACACACTCTGCTTTAGAGAAAGGAGCACTCATCTAGTCTACTGTGTTTCCTATGGGGTCCAAACAGTGAGCTTGCTCAGAACAAAAGAACTGTGCTTCCTACACACACGGACCATATGTAGTTCAACTCTGCTTAGGAACCTGACAAGAACAGTAGCTCCTCTTCAGTCCAACACTGTACTTGCTGGGAACAGACGCGAGTGATATTTGCACTGTGTATGGCAATGGGAGCGCAATAGTGACTTTCCTTACCAGAAAACAACTGTGTTCGTAAGACCAGAAACTGCATGTGATTCAACTCCATTTAGGACTGGGAAACAAACACTAGCTCGTCTTACAAGAAAAACAGTCTGCTTTTGAGAAAAGAGCACTCTTCTACTCTACTGTGTTTCTTATGGGGTCCACAAAGTGAGCTTGCTCAGAACAAAAAAAATTGTGCTTCCTATACACACGGCCATATCTAGTTCAAGTCTGCTTAGGAACCTGACAAGAACAGTAGAACCTCTTCAGTCCAATACACTGTACTTGCTGGCAACAGACGCCAGTGCTATTTGTCCTGTTTATGGCAATGGCAGCGCAATAGTGACTTTCCTTACCAGAAAACAACTCTTGCTCATAGTACCAGAAACTTCATGGGATTCAACTCCTTATGGGACTGGGAAATAACGCTAGCTAGCCTTACAAGAAACACACTCTGCTTTAGAGAAAGGAGCACTCTTCTAGTCTACTGTGTTTCCTATGGTTTCCAAACAGTGAGCTTGCTCAGAACAAAAAAACTGTGCTTCCTACACACACGGACCATATGTAGTTCAACTCTGCTTAGAAACCTGACAAGAAGAGTAGCTCCTCATCAGTCCAACACTGTACTTGCTGGGAACAGACGCGAGTGCTATTTGCACTGTGTATGGCAATGGGAGCGCAATAGTGACTTTAGTAACCAGAAAACAACTCTTGTTCGTAGGACCAGAAACTGCATGTGATTCAACTCCATTTAGGACTAAGAAACAAACGCTAGATTGCCCTACAAGAAACACACTCTGCTTTAGAGAAAAGAGCACTCTTCTACTCTACTGTGTTTCCTATGGGGTCCAAACAGTGAGCTTGCTCAGAACAAAAACAATTGTGCTTCCTATACACACGGCCATATCTAGTTCAAGTCTGCTTAGGAACCTGACAAGAACAGTAGATCCTCTTCAGTCCAATACACTGTACTTGCTGGAAACAGACGCCAGTTCTATTTGTCCTGTGTATGGCAATGGCAGCGCAATAGTGACTCTTCTTACCAGAAAACAACTCTTGCTCGTAGTACCAGAAACTGCATGGGATTCAACTCCATTTAGGACTGGGAAACAAATGCTACCTCGCCTTACAAGAAACACACTCTGCTTTAGAGAAAGAAGCACTCATCTAGTCTACTGTGTTTCCTATGGGGTCCAAACAGTGAGCTTGCTCACAACAAAAGAACTGTGCTTCCTACACACACAGACCATCTATAGTTCAACTCTGCTTAGGAACCTTACAAGAACAGTAGCTCCTCTTCAGTCCAATACTGTACTTGCTGGGAACAGACGCGAGTGCTATTTGCACTGTGTATGGCCATGGGAGCACGATAGTGACTTTCCTTACCAGAGAACAACTCTTGCTCGTAGTACCAGAAACTGCATGTGATTCAACTCCATTTAGGACTTGGAAACAAACGCTAGCTTGCCCTACAAGAAACACACTCTGCTTTAGAGAAAAGAGCACTCTTCTACTCTACTGTGTTTCCTAAAGGGCCAGAACAGTGAGCTTGCTCGGAACATAAGAACTGAGCTTCCAACACACACGGGCCATATCTAGTTCAACTCTGCTTAGGAAACTGACAAGAACAGAGCTCCTCTTCAGTCCTATACACTGTACTTGCTGGGAACAGACGCCAGTGCTATTTGCACTGTGTATGGCAAAGGGAGCGCAATAGTGACTTTCCTTACCAGAAAACAACTCTTGCTCATAGGACCAGAAACTGCATGTGATTCAACTCCATTTAGGACTGGGAAACAAATGCTACCTCGCCTTACATGAAACACAGTCTGCTTTTGAGAAAAGAGCACTCTTCTACTCTACTGAGTTTCTCATAGGGCTAGAACAATGAGCTTGTTCAGAACAAAAGAACTGTGCTTCCTACACACACGGGGCATATCTAGTTCAACTCTGCTTAGGAAACTGACAAGAACAGTAGCTCCTCTTCAGTCCAATACACTGTACTTGCTAGGAACAGACGGGAGTGCTATTTGCACTGTGTATGGCAATGGGAGTGCAATAGTGACTTTCCTTACCAGAAAACAACTCTTGCTCATATTACCAGAAACTGCATGGGATTCAACTCCATTTAGGACTGGGAAACAAACGCTATCTCGCCTTACAAGAAACACACTCTGCTTTAGAGAAAGAAGCACTCTTCTAGTCTACTGTGTTTCCTATGGGGTCCAAACAGTGAGGTTGCTCAGAACAAAAGTACTATGCTTCCTACACACACAGACCATATGGAGTTCAACTCTGCTTAGGAACCTTACAAGAACAGTAGCTCCTCTTCAGTCCAACACTGTACTTGCTTGGAACAGACGCGAGTGCTACTTGCACTGTGTATGGCAATGGGAGCACAATAGTGACTCGTCTTACCAGAAAACAACTCTTCCTCATAGGACAAAAAACTGCATGTGACTCAACTCCATTTAGGACTGGGAAACAAACTCTAGCTCGCCTTACAAGAAACACACTCTGCTTTTGAGAAAAGAGCACTCTTCTACTCTACTGTGTTTCCCATAGGGCCAGAACGGTGAGCTTGCTGAGAACAAAAAAACTGTGCTTCCTACACACACGGGCCATATCTAGTTCAACTCTGCTTAGGAAACTGACAAGAACAGTAGCTCCTCTTCAGTCCAATACACTGTACCTGCTGGGATCAGACGCGAGTGCTATTTGCACTGTATATGGCAATGGGAGCGCAATAGGGACTTTCCTTACCAGAAAACAACTCTTGCTCGTAGGACCAGAAAGTGCATGTGAATCAACTCCATTTAGGACTGGGAAACAAATGGTAGCTTGCCTTACATGAAACACACTCTGCTTTTGAGAAAAGAGCACTCTTCTACTCTACTGTGTTTCCTATGGGGTCCAAACAGTGAGCTTGCTCAGAACAAAAGAACTGTGCTTCCTACACACATGGACCATATGTAGTTCAACTCTGCTTAGGAAACTAAAAAGAACAGTAGATCCTCTTCAGTTCAATACTCTGTACGTGCTGGGAACAGACGCGAGTGCTATTTGCACTGAGTATGGCAATGGGAGCGCAATAGTGACTTTCCTTACCAGAAAACAATTCTTGTTTGTAGAACCAGAAACTGCATGTGATTCAATTTCATTTAGGACTAGGAAACAAACACTAGCTTGCCTGACAAGAAACACACTCTGCTTTTGAGAAAAGAGAACTCTTCTACTCACTGCGTTTCCTATGGGGTCCGAACAATGAGCTTGCTTAGAACAAAAGAACTGTGCTTCCTACACACATGGGCCATATCTAGTTCCCCTCTGCTTAGGAAACTGAAAAAAAACAGTAGATCCTATTCTGTCCAATACACTGTACTTGCTGAGAACAGATGCGAGTGCTATTTGCACTGTGTATGGCAATGGGAACACAATTATGACTCGTCTTACCAGAAAAAAACTCTTGCTCATAGGAAAAAAACTGCATGTGACTCAACTCCATTTAGGACTGGGAAACAAACTCTAGCTCGCCTTACAAGAAACACACTCTGCTTTTGAGAAAAGAGCACTCTTCTACTCTACTGTGTTTCCCATAGGACCAGAACGGTGAGCTTGCTCAGAACAAAAGAACTGTGCTTCCTACACACACGGGCCATATCTAGTTCAACTCTGCTTAGGAGACTGACAAGAACAGTAGCTACTCTTCAGTCCAATACACTGTACTTGCTGGGAACAGACGCGAGTGCTATTTGCATTGTGTATGGCAATGGGAGCACAATAGTGACTTTCCTTACCAGAAAACAACTCTTGCTCGTAGGACCAGAAAGTGCATGTGATTCAACTCCATTTAGGACTGGGAAACAAACTCTAGCTCGCCTTACAAGAAACACACTCTGCTTTTGAGAAAAGAGCACTCTTCTACTCTACTGTGTTTCCTATAGGGCCAGAACAGTGAGCTTGCTCAAAACATAAGAACTGAGCTTCCTACACACACGGGCCATATCTAGTTCAACTCTGCTTAGGAAAATGACAAGAACAGTAGCTCCTCTTCAGTCCGATACACTGTACTTGCTGGGAACAGACGCCAGTGCTATTTGCACTGTGTATGGCAATGGGAGTGCAATAGTGACTTTCCTTACCAGAAAACAACTCTTGCTCATAGTAACAGAAACTGCATGGGATTCAACTCCATTTAGGACTGGGAAACAAACGCTATCTCGCCTTACAAGAAACACACTCTGCTTTAGAGAAAGTAGCACTCTTCTAGTATACAGTGTTTCCTATGGGGTCCAAACAGTGAGTTTGTTCAGAACAAAAGAACTATGCTTATTACACACACAGAGCATTTGTAGTTCAACTCTGCTTAGGAACCTTACAAGAACAGTAGCTCCTCTTCAGTCCAACACTGTACTTGCTGGGAACAGACGCGAGTGCTACTTGCACTGTGTATGGCAATGGGAGCACAACAGTGACTCGTCTTACCAGAAAACAACTCTTCCTCATAGGACAAAAAACTGCATGTGACTCAACTCCATTTAGGACTGGGAAACAAACTCTAGCTCGCCTTACAAGAAACACACTCTGCTTTTGAGAAAAGAGCAATCTTCTACTCTACTGTGTTTCCCATAGGGCCAGAATGGTGAGCTTGCTCAGAACAAAAAAACTGTGCTTCCTAAACACACGGGGCATATCTAGTTCAACTCTGCTTGGGAAACTGACAAGAACAGTAGCTCCTCTTCAGTCCGATACACTGTACCTGCTGGGATCAGACGCGAGTGCTATTTGCACTGTGTATGTCAATGGGAGCGCAATAGTGACTTTCCTTAACAGAAAACAACCCTTGCTCGTAGGACCAGAAACTGCATGTGATTCAACTCCATTTAGGACTGGGAAAAAAACGCTAGCTTGCCTTAAAAGAAACACACTCTGCTTTTGAGAAAAGAGCACTCTTCTACTCTACTGTGTTTCCAAAAGGCCAGAACAGTGAGCTTGCTCAGAACATAATAACTTTGCTTCCTACACACACGGACCATATGTAGTTCAACTCTGCTTAGAAACCTGACAAGAAGAGTAGCTCCTCTTCAGTCCAACACTGTACTTGCTGGGAACAGACGCTAGTGCTATTTGCACTGTGTATGGCAATGGCAGCGCAATAGTGACTATTCTTACCATAAAACAACTCTTGCTCGTAGGACCAGAAACTGCATGTGTTTCAACTCCATTTAGGACTGGGAAACAAACGCTAGCTCGCCTTACAAGAAACACACTCTGCTTTAGAGAAAAGAGCACTCTTCTACTCTACTGTGTTTCTTATAGGGCCAGAACGGTGAGCTTGCTCAGAAGAAAAGAACTGTGCTTCCTACACACGGGCCATATCTAGTTCAACTCTGCTTAGGAAACTGACAAGAACAGTAGCTCTTCTTCAGTCCGATATACTGTACTTGCTGGGAACAGACGCGAGTGCTATTTGCACTGTATATGGCAATGGGAGCGCAATAGGGACTTTCCTTACCAGAAAACAACTCTTGCTCGTAGGACCAGAAAGTGCATGTGATTCAACTCCATTTAGGACTGGGAAACAAATGGTAGCTTGCCTTACATGAAACACACTCTGCTTTTGAGAAAAGAGCACTCTTCTACTCTACTGTGTTTCCTATGGGGTCCAAACAGTGAGCTTGCTCAGAACAAAAGAACTGTGCTTCCTACACACATGGACCATATGTAGTTCAACTCTGCTTAGGAAACTAAAAAGAACAGTAGATCCTCTTCAGTTCAATACTCTGTACGTGCTGGGAACAGACGCGAGTGCTATTTGCACTGAGTATGGCAATGGGAGCGCAATAGTGACTTTCCTTACCAGAAAACAATTCTTGTTTGTAGAACCAGAAACTGCATGTGATTCAATTCCATTTAGGACTAGGAAACAAACACTAGCTTGCCTTACAAGAAACACACTCTGCTTTTGAGAAAAGAGAACTCTTCTACTCACTGCGTTTCCTATGGGGTCCGAACAATGAGCTTGCTTAGAACAAAAGAACTGTGCTTCCTACACACATGGGCCATATCTAGTTCCCCTCTGCTTAGGAAACTGAAAAAAACAGTAGATCCTATTCTGTCCAATACACTGTACTTGCTGGGAACAGATGCGAGTGCTATTTGCACTGTGTATGGCAATGGGAACACAATTATGACTCGTCTTACCAGAAAAAAACTCTTGCTCATAGGAAAAAAACTGCATGTGACTCAACTCCATTTAGGACTGGGAAACAAACTCTAGCTCGCCTTACAAGAAACACACTCTGCTTTTGAGAAAAGAGCACTCTTCTACTCTACTGTGTTTCCCATAGGACCAGAACGGTGAGCTTGCTCAGAACAAAAGAACTGTGCTTCCTACACACACGGGCCATATCTAGTTCAACTCTGCTTAGGAAAATGACAAGAACAGTAGCTCCTCTTCAGTCCGATACACTGTACTTGCTGGGAACAGACGCCAGTGCTATTTGCACTGTGTATGGCAATGGGAGTGCAATAGTGACTTTCCTTACCAGAAAACAACTCTTGCTCATAGTACTAGAAACTGCATGGGATTCAACTCCATTTAGGACTGGGAAACAAACGCTATCTCGCCTTACAAGAAACACACTCTGCTTTAGAGAAAGTAGCACTCTTCTAGTATACAGTGTTTCCTATGGGGTCCAAACAGTGAGTTTGTTCAGAACAAAAGAACTATGCTTCCTACACACACAGACCATTTGTAGTTCAACTCTGCTTAGGAACCTTACAAGAACAGTAGCTCCTCTTCAGTCCAACACTGTACTTGCTGGGAACAGACGCGAGTGCTACTTGCACTGTGTATGGCAATGGGAGCACAATAGTGACTCGTCTTACCAGAAAACAACTCTTCCTCATAGGACAAAAAACTGCATGTGACTCAACTCCATTTAGGACTGGGAAACAAACTCTAGCTCGCCTTAAAAGAAACACACTCTGCTTTTGAGAAAAGAGCAATCTTCTACTCTACTGTGTTTCCAATAGGGCCAGAACGGTGAGCTTGTTCAGAACAAAAAAAACTGTGCTTCCTGAACACACGGGCCATATCTAGTTCAACTCTGCTTAGGAAACTGACAAGAACAGTAGCTCCTCTTCAGTCCGAAACACTGTACCTGCTGGGATCAGACGCGAGTGCTATTTGCACTGTGTATGTCAATGGGAGCGCAATAGTGACTTTCCTTAACAGAAAACAACTCTTGCTCGTAGGACCAGAAACTGCATGTGATTCAACTCCATTTAGGACTGGGAAAAAAACGCTAGCTTCCTTACAAGAAACACACTCTGCTTTTGAGAAAAGAGCAGTCTTCTACTCTACTGTGATTCCCATAGGGCCAGAATGGTGAGCTTGCTCAGAACAAAAAAACTGTGCTTCCTAAACACACGGGGCATATCTAGTTCAACACTGCTTAGGAAACTGACAAGAACAGTAGCTCCTCTTCAGTCCGATACACTGTACCTGCTGGGTTCAGACGCGAGTGCTATTTGCACTGTGTATGTCAAAGGGAGCGCAATAGTGACTTTCCTTAACAGAAAACAACTCTTGCTCGTAGGACCAGAAACTGCATGTGATTCAACTCCATTTAGGACTGGGAAAAAAATGCTAGCTTGCCTTAAAAGAAACACACTCTGCTTTTGAGAAAAGAGCACTCTTCTACTCTACTGTGTTTCCAAAAGGCCAGAACAGTGAGCTTGCTCAGAACATAATAACTTTGCTTCCTACACACACGGGCCATATCTAGTTGAACTCTGCTTAGGAAACTGACAAGAACAGTAGCTCCTCTTCAGTCCTATACACTGTACTTGCTGGGAACAGACGCGAGTGCTATTTGCACTGTATATGGCAATGGGAGCACAATAGGGACTTTCCTTACCAGAAAACAACTCTTGCTCGTAGGACCAGAAAGTGCATGTGATTCAACTACATTTAGGACTGGGAAACAAATGCTAGCTCGCCTTACATGAAACACACTCTGCTTTTGAGAAAAGAGCACTCTTCTACTCTACTGAGTTTCTCATAGGGCTAGAACAATGAGCTTGTTCAGAACAAAAGAACTGTGCTTCCTACATACACGGTGCATATCTAGTTCAACTCTGCTTAGGAAACTGACAAGAACAGTAGCTCCTCTTCAGTCCAATACACTGTACTTGCTAGGAACAGACGGGAGTGCTATTTGCACTGTGTATGGCAATGGGAGCGCAATAGTGACTTTCCTTACCAGAAAACAACTCTTGCACGTAGGACCAGAAACTGCGTGTGACTCAACTCCATTTAGGACTGGGAAACAAACGCTAGCTCGCCTTACGAGATACACAGTCTGCTTTTGAGAAAAGAGCACTCTTCTACTCTACTGTGTTTCCTATGGTGTCCAAACAGTGAGCTTGCTCAGAACAAAAAAAATTGTGCTTCCTATACACACGGCCATATGTAGTTCAAGTCTGCTTAGGAACCTGACAAGAACAGTAGATACTCTTCAATCCAATACACAGTACTTGCTGGCAACAGACTCCAGTGCTATTTGTCCTGTTTATGGCAAAGGCAGCGCAATAGTGACTTTCCTTACCAGAAAACAACTCTTGCTCATAGTACCAGAAACTTCACGGGATTCAACTCCATTTAGGACTGGGAAACAAACGATAGCTCGCCTTACAAGAAACACACTCTGCTTTAGAGAAAGGAGCACTCTTCCAGTCTACTGTGTTTCCTATGGGGTCCAAACAGTGAGCTTGCTCAGAACAAAAGAACTGTGCTTCCTACACACACGGACCATATGTAGTTCAACTCAGCTTAGAAACCTGACAAGAAGAGTAGCTCCTCTTCAGTCCAACACTGTACTTGCTGGGAACAGACGCGAGTGCTATTTGCACTGTGTTTGGCAATGGGAGCGCAATAGTGACTTTCCTAACCAGAAAACAACTCTTGTTCGTAGGACCAGAAACTGCATGTGATTCAACTCCATTTAGGACTAGGAAACAAACGCTAGATTGCCCTACAAGAAACACACTCTGCTTTTGAGAAAAGAGCACTCTTCTACTCTACTGTGTTTCCTATGGGGTCCAAACAGTGACCTTGCTCAGAACAAAAGAACTGTGCTTCCTACACACATGGGCCATATCTAGTTCAACTCTGCTTAGGAAACTAAAAAGAACAGTAGATCCTCTTCAGTCCAATACACTGTACTTGCTGGGAACAGACGCGAGTGCTATTTGCACTGTGTAGGGCAATTGGACGACAATAATGTCTCGTCTTACCAGAAAACAACTCTTGCTCATAGGACAAAAAACTGCATTTGACTCAACTACATTTAGGACTGGGAAACAAACTCTAGCTCGCCTTACAAGAAACACACTCTGCTTTTGAGAAAAGAACACTCTTCTAATCTACTGTGTTTCCCATAGGGCCAGAACAATGAGCTTGCTCAGAACAAAAGAACTGTGCTTCCTTCACACACGGGGCATATCTAGTTCAACTCTGCTTAGGAAACTGAGAAGAACAGTAGCTCCTCTTCAGTCCAAGAAACTTGCTAAGAACAGACGGACTGCTATTTGCACTGAGTATGGCAATGGGAGCGCAATAGTGACTTTCCTTATCAGAAAACAACTCTTGCTCGTAGGACGAGAAACTGCATGTGATTCAACTCCATTTAGGACTGGGAAACAAACGCTAGCTCGCCTTACAAGAAACACAGTCTGCTTTTGAGAAAAGAGCACTCTTCTACTCTACTGTGTTTCCTATGGGGTCCAAACAGTGAGCTTGCTCAGAACAAAAAAAATTGTGCTTCCTATACACATGGCCATATCTAGTTCAAGTCTGCTTACGAACCTGACAAGAACAGTAGATCCTCTTCAGTCCAATACACTGTACTTGCTGGCAACAGACGCCAGTGCTATTTGTCCTGTTTATGGCAATGGCAGCGCAATAGTGACTTTCCTTACCAGAAAACAACTCTTGCTCATAGTACCAGAAACTTCATGGGATTCAACTCCATTTAGGACTGGGAAATAAACGCTAGCTCGCCTTACAAGAAACACACTCTGCTTTAAAGAAAGGAGCACTCTTCTATTCTACAGTGTTTCCTATGGGGTCCAAACAGTGAGCTTGCTCAGAACAAAAAAACTGTGCTTCCTACACACACGGACCATATGTAGTTCAACTCTGCTTAGAAACCTGACAAGAAGAGTAGCTCCTCTTCAGTCCAACACTGTACTTGCTGGGAACAGACGCGAGTGCTATTTGCACTGTGAATGGCAATGGGAGCGCAATAGTGACTTTCCTAACCAGAAAACAACTCTTGTTCGTAGGACCAGAAACTGCATGTGATACAACTCCATTTAGGACTAGAAAACAAACGCTAGATTGCCCTACAAGAAACACACTCTGCTTTAGAGAAAAGAGCACTCTTCTACTCTACTGTGTTTCCTAAAGGGCCAGAACAGTGAGCTTCCTCAGAACATAAGAACTGAGCTTCCTACACACACGGGCCATATCTAGTTCAACTCTGCTTAGGAAACTGACAAGAACAGCAGCTCCTCTTCTATCCGATACACTGTACTTGCTGGGAACAGACGCGAGTGCTATTTGCACTGTGTATGGCAATGGGAGCGCAATAGTGACTTTCCTTACCAGAAAACATCTCTTGCTCGTAGGACCAGAAACTGCATGTGATTCAACTCCATTTAGGACTGGGAAAAAAACGCGAGCTTACCTTACAAGAAACACACTCTGCTTTTGAGAAAAGAGCACTTTTCTACTCTACTGTGTTTCCTATAGGGCCAGAACAGTGAGCTTGCTCAGAACATAATAACTGTGCTTCCTACACACACGGGCCATATCTAGTTCAACTCTGCTTAGGAACCTGACAAGAACAGTAGATCCCCTTTAGTACAATACACTGTACTTGCTGGGAACAGACGCCAGTGCTATTTGTCCTGTGTATGGCAATGGCAGCGCAATAGTGACTATTCATACCATAAAACAACTCTTGCTCGTAGGACCAGAAACTGCATGTGTTTCAACTCCATTTAGGACTGGGAAACAAACGCTAGCTCGCCTTACGAGAAACACACTCTGCTTTAGAGAAAAGAGCACTCTTCTACTCTACTGTGTTTCCCATAGGGCCAGAACAGTGAGCTTGTTCAGAACAAAAGTACTGTGCTTCCTACACACGGGGATATCTAGTTGAACTCTGCTTAGGAAACTGACAAGAACAGTAGCTCCTCTTCAGTCCAATACACTGTACTTGCTGGCAACAGACGCGAGTGCTATTTGCACTGTATATGGCAATGGGAGCGCAATAGGGACTTTCCTTAACAGAAACAAAATCTTACTCATAGGACCAGAAAGTGCATGTGTTTCAACTCCATTTAGGACTGGGAAACAAATGCTAGCTCGCCTTACATGAAAGACACTCTGCTTTTGAGAAAAGAGCACTCTTCTACTCTACTGTCATTCCTATGGGGTCCAAACATTGAGCTTGCTCAGAACAAAAGAACTGTGCTTCCTACACACATGGGCCATATCTAGTTCAACTCTGCTTAGAAAACTGAAAAAAAACAGTAGATCCTCTTCAGTCCAATACACTGTACTTGCTGGGAACAGACGCGAGTGCTATTTGCACTGTGTATGGCAATGGGAGCACAATAGTGCCTTTCCTTACCAGAAAACAACTCTTACTCGTGGGACAAACAACTGCATGTGACTCAACTCCATTTAGGACTGGAAAACAAACGCTAGCTCGCCTTACAAGAAACACACTCTGCTTTTTAGAAAAGAGCACTCTTCTACTCTAATGTGTTTCCTATGGGGTCCGAAAAGTGAGCTTGCTCAGAACAAACGAACTGTGCTTCCTACACACACGGGCCATATCTAGTTCAAGTCTGCTTAGGAATCTGACAAGAACAGTAGCTCCTCTTCAGTCCCATACACATTACTTGCTGGGAACAGACGCGAGTGCTATTTGCAGTGTGTATGACAATGGTAGCGCAATAGTGACTCTTCTTACCAGAAAACAACTCTTGCTCATAGGACGAAAAACTGCATGGGATTCAACTACATTTAGGACTGGGAAACAAACGCTAGCGCGCCTTACAAAAAACAAACTCTGCTTTTGAGAAAAGAGCACTCTTCCACTCTACTGTGTTTCCTATGGGGTCCGAACATTGAGCTTGCTCAGAACAAAAGAACTGTGCTTCCTACACACACGGGCCATATCTAGTTCAACTCTGCTTAGGAAACTGACAAGAACAATAGCTCCTCTTCAGTACAATTCACTGTACTTGCTGGGATCAGACGCGAGTGCTCTTTGCACTGTGCATGGCAATGGGAGCACAATAGTGACTTTCCTTACCAGAAAACAACTCTTGCTCGTGGGACCAACAACTGCATGTGATTCAACTCCATTTAAGACTGGAAAACAAACGCTAGCTCGCCTTACAAAAACACACTCTGCTTTTGAGAAAAGATCACTCTTCTACTCTACTGTTTTTCCTATAGGGCCAGAACAGTGAGCTTGCTCAGAACAAAAGAACTGTGCTTCCTACACACACGGCCATATCTAGTTCAATTCTGCTTAGGAAACTGACAAGAACAGTAGATCCTCTTCAGTCCAATACACTGTACATGCTGGGAACAGACGACAGTGCTATTTGCCTTTTGTATGACAATGGGAGCACAATAGTGACTCTTCTCTACCAGAAAACAACTCTTGCTCGTAGGACCAAAAACTGCATGTGATTCAACTCCATGTATGACTGGGAAACAAATGCTAGCTCGCCTTACAAGAAACAAACTCTGCTTTTTAGAAAAGAGCACTCTTCTACTCTAATGTGTTTCCTATGGGTTCCGAACAGTGAGCTTGCTCAGAAAAAAATAACTGTGCTTCCTACACACACGGGCCATATCTAGTTCAACTCTGCTTAGGAAACTGACAAGAAGAGTAGCTCCTCTTCATTCCAATACACTGTACTTGCTGGGAACAGACGCGAGTGCTATTTGCACTGTGTATGGCAATGGGAACACAATAGTGACTCTTCTTACCAGAAAACAACTCTTGCTCATAGGACGTAATACTGCATGGGATTCAACTACATTTAGGACTGGGAAACAAATGCTAGCTCGCCTTACAAGAAACACACTCTGCTTTTGAGAAAAGAGCACTCTTCTACTCTACTGTGTTTCCTATAGGGCCAGAACAGTGAGCTTGCTCAAAACAAAAGAACTGTGCTGCCTACACACACGGGCCATATCTAGATCAATTCTGCTTAGGAAACTGACAAGAACAGTAGATCCTCTTAAGTCCATTACGCTGTACATGCTGGGAACAGATGCCAGTGCTATATGCCCTTTATATGACAATTGGAGCGCACTAGTGACTCTTCTTACTAGAAAACAACTCTTGCTCTTCGGACCAGAAACTGCATGTGATTCAACTCCATTTAGGACTGAGAAACAAACGCTAGCTCGCCTTACAAGAAAAACACTCTGCTTTTGAGAAAAGGGCACTCTTCTACTCTACTGTATTTCCTCAGGGTCTGAACAGTGAGCTTTTTCAGAAGAAAAGAACTGTGCTTCCTACACACACGGCCATAGCTAGTTCAATTCTGCTTAAGAAACTGACAAGAACAGTAGATCCTCTTCCGTCCAATACACTGTACATGCTGGGAACAGACGCCAGTGCTATTTGCCCTGTGTATGACAATGGGAGCACAATAGTGACTCTTGATACCAGAAAACAACTCTTGCTCGTAGGACCAGAAACTGCATGGGATTCAACTCCATTTAGGACTGGGAAACAAACGTTAGCTCGTCTTACAAAAAACACACTCTGCTTTGATAAAAGAGCACTCTTCTACTCTAATGTGTTTCCTATAGGGCCAGAACAGTGAGCTTTTTCAGAACAAAAGAACTGTGCTTCCTACACACACGGCCATACCTAGTTCAACTCTGCTTAGGAAACTGACAAGAACAGTAGATCCTCTTCAGTCCAATACCGTGTACATGCTGCGAACAGACGCCAATGCTATTTGCCCTGTGTATGAAAATGGGAGCACAATAGTGACTCTTCTTACCAGAAAAAAACTCTTCCTCGTAGGACCAGAAAATGCATGTGATTCAACTCCATTTAGGACGGGAAAACAAACGCTAGCTCGCCTTACAAGAAACACACTCTGCTTTTGAGAAAAGAGCACTCTTCTACTCTACTGTGTTTCCTATGGGGTACGAACAGTCAGCTTGCTCAGAACAAAAGAACTGTGCTTCCTACACACACGGGCTATATCTAGTTCAACTCTGCTTAGGAAACTGACAAGAACAGTAGCTATTCTTCAGTTCAATACACTGTACTTGCTGGGAACAGACACGAGTGGTATTTGCACTATATATGGCAATGGGAGCACAATAGTGTCTTTCCTTGCCAGAAAACAACTCTTCCTCGTAGGACCAGAAACTGCATGTGATTCAACTTCATTTAGGACTGGGAAACAAACGCTAGCTCGCCTTACAAGAAACAGACTCTGCTTTTGAGAAAAGAGCACTATTCTACTCTAATGTGTTTCCTATAGGGCCAAAACATTGAGCTTGCTCAGAACAGAAAACTGTGCTTCCTACACACACGGCCATATCTAATTCAATTCTGCTTAGGAAACTGACAAGAACAGTAGATCCTCTTCCGTCCAATACACTGTACATCCTGGGAACAGATGCCAGTGCTATTTGCCCTGTGTATGGCAATGGGAGCGCAATAGTGACTCTTCTTACCAGAAAACAACTCTTGCTTATAGGACCAGAAACTGCATGTGATTCAACTCCATTTAGGACTGGGAAACAAACGCTAGCTCGCCTTACAAGAAACACACTCTGCTTTTGAGAAAAGGGCACTCTTCTACTCTACTGTGATTCCTATGGGGACCGAAAAGTGACCTTGCTCAGAACAAAAGAACTGTGCTTCCTACCCACACGGCCATATCAATTCATTTCTGCTTAGGAAACTGACAAGAAGATTAAATCCTCTTCAGTCTAATACACTGTACATGCTGGGAACAGACGCCAGTGCTATTTGCCCTGTGTATGACAATGGAAGCGCAATAGTGACTCTTCTTACCAGAAAACAACTCTTGCTCGTAGGACCAGAAACTGCATGTGATTCAACTCCATTTAGGACTGGGAAACAAACGCTAGCTGGCCTTACAAGAAACACACTCTGCTTTTGAGAAAAGAGCACTCTTCTACTCCAATGTGTTTCCTATATGGCCAGAACAGTGAGCTTGCTCAGAACAAAAGAACTGTGCTTCCTACACACACGGGCCATATCTAGTTCAACTCTGCTTAGGAAACTGACAAGAACAGTAGCTCCTCTTCAGTCCAATACACTGTACTTGCTGGGAACAGACGCGAGTGCTATTTTTACTGTGTATGGCAATGGGAGCACAATAGTGACTCTTCTTACCAGAAAACAACTCATCCTCGTAGGACCAGAAACTGCATGTGATTCAACTCCATTTAGGACTGGGAAACAAACGCTAGCTCGCCTTACAAGAAACAGACTCTGCTTTTGAGAAAAGAGCACTCTTCTACTCTACTTTGTTTCCTATGGGGTCCGAACAGTGAGCTTGCTCAGAACAAAAGAACTGTGCTTCCTACAAACACGGGCAATATCTAGTTCAACTCTGCTTAGGAAACTGACAAGAATAGTAGCTTTTCTTCAGTCCAATACACTGTAATTGCTGGGAACAGACGCGAGTGCTATTTGCACTGTGTATGGCAATGGGAGCGCAATAGTGACTCTTCTAACCAGAAAACAACTCTTGCTCATAGGACCAGAAACTGCCTGTGATTCAACTCCATTTAGGACTGGGAAACAAATGCTAGCTCGCCTTACAAAAAACACACTCTGCTTTTGAGAAAAAGGAACTCTTCTACTCTACTGTGGTTCCTATGGGGTCCGAACAGTGAGCTTGCTCAGAACAAAAGAACTGTGCTTCCTACATACATGGTCCATATCTAGTTCAACTCTGCTTAGGAAACTGACAAGAGGAGTAGATCTTCTTCAGTCCAATACTCTGTACTTGCTGGGAACAGACGCGAGTGCTATTTGCACTGTGTATGGGAAAGGGAGCGCAATAGTTACTTTCCTTACCAGAAAACAACTCTTGCTCATGGGACCAAAAACTGCATGTGATTCAACTCCATTTAGGACTGGGAAACAAACGCTAGCTCGCCTTACAAGAAACACACTCTGCTTTTGAGAAAAGAGCACTTGTCTACTCTACTGTGTTTCCTATAGGGCCAAAACGGTGAGCTTGCTCAGAACAAAAGAACTGTGCTTCCTACATACACGGCCATATCTAGTTCAATTCTGCTTCGGAAACTGACAAGAACAGTAGATCCTCTTCAGTCCAATACACTGTACATGCTGGGAACAAACTCCAGTGCTATTTGCACTGTGAATGACAATCAGAGCGCAATAGTGACTCTTCTTACCAGAAAACAACTTTTGCTCGTAGGACCAGAAACTGCATGTGATTCAACTCCATTTAGGACTGGAAAACAAACGCTAGCTGGCCTTACAATAAACACACTCTGCTTTTGAGAAAAAAATACTCTTCTACTCTAATGTGTTTCCTCTAAGGCCAGAACAGTGAGCTTGCTCAGTAAAAAAGAACTCTGCTTCCTACACACACGGGCTATATCTAGTTCAACTCTGCTTAGGAAACTGACAAGAACAGTAGATCCTCTTCAGTGCAATACACTGTACTTGCTTAGAACAGATGCGAGTGCTATTTGCAGGGTGTATGGGAATGGGAGCGCAATAGTGACTTTCCTTACCAGAAAACAACTCTTGCTCATGGGACCAAAAACTGCATGTGATTCAACTCCATTTAGGACTGGGAAACAAACGCTAGCTCGCCTTACAAGAAACACACTCTGCTTTTGAGAAAAGAGCACTCTTCTACTCTACTGTGTTTCCTATTGGGCCAAAACAGTGAGCTTGCTCAGAACAAAAGAAATGTGCTTCCTACAAACACGGCCATATCTAGTTCAATTCTGCTTAGGAAACTGCCAAGAACAGTAGATCCTCCTCAGTCCAATACACTGTACATGCTGGGAACAGACGAAGTGCGATTTGCACTGTGTATGGCAATGGGAGCACAATAGTGACTCTTCTTACCAGGAAACAACTCTTGCTCCTAGGAACAGAAACTGCATGGGATTCAACTCCATTTATGACTGGGAAACAAACACTAGCTCGCCTTACAAGAAACACACTCTGCTTTTGAGAAAAGAGCACTCTTCTACTCTACTGTGTTTCCTATAGTCCCCGAACAGTGAGTTTGCTCAGAACAAAAGAACTGTGCTTCCTACACACACAGACATATCTAGTTAATTTCTTCTTAGGAAACTGACAAGAACAGTAGATCCTCTTCAGTCCAATACACTGTACCTGCTGGGAAAAGATGCCAGTGCTATTTGCCCTGTGTATGACAATGAAAGCGCAATAGTGACTTTCCTTAACAGAAAACAACTCTTGCTCGTAGGACCAGAAACTGCATGTGATTCAACTCCATTTAGGACTGGCAAACAAATGCTAGCTCGCCTTACAAGAAACACACTCTGCTTTGATAAAACAGCATTCTTCTACTCTAATGTGTTTCCTATATGGCCAGAACAGTGAGCTTGCTAAGAACAAAAGAACTGTGCTTCCTACACACACGGCCATACCTAGTTCAACTCTGCTTAGGAAACTGACAAGAACAGTAGATCCTCTTCAGTCCAATACAGTGTACATGCTGCGAACAGACGCCAGTGCTATTTCTCCTTTGTATGGCAATGGGAGCGCAATAGTGACTTTCCTTAACAGAAAACAACTCTTGCTCGTAGGACCAGAAACTGCATGTGATTCAACTCCATTTAGGACTGGCAAACAAATGCTAGCTCGCCTTACATCAAACACACTCTGCTTTTGAGAAAAGAGTACTCTTCTACTCTACTGTGTTTCCTATACGGCCAGAACAGTGAGCTTGCTCAGAACATAATAACTGTACTTCCTACACACATGGGCCATATCTAGGTCAACTCTGCTTAGGAAACTGAAAAGAACAGTAGATCCTCTTCAGTCCAATACACTGTACTTGCTCTGAACAGACGCGAGTGCTATTTGCACTGTGTATGGCAATGGGAGCACAATAGTGACTCCTCTTACCAGAAAACAACTCTTGCTCGTAGGACAAAAAACTGCATGTGACTCAACTCCATTTAGGACTGGGAAACAAACTCTAGCTCGCCTTACAAGAAACACACTCTGCTTTTGAGAAAAGAGCACTCTTCTACTCTACTGTGTTTCCCATAGGGCCAGAACGGTGAACTTGCTCAGAACAAAAGAACTGTGCTTCCTACACACACGGGGCATATGTAGTTCAACTCTGCTTAGGAAACTGAAACAACAGTAGCTCCTCTTCAGTCCGATACACTGTACTTGCTGGGATCAGACGCGAGTGATATTTGCACTGTGTATGGCAATGGGAGCACAATCGTGACTTTCCTTACCAGAAAACAACTCTTGTTCGTAGACCAGAAACTGCATGTGATTCAACTCCATTTAGGACTAGGAAACAAACGCTAGCTTGCCTTAAAAGAAACACACTCTGCTTTAGAGAAAAGAGCACTCTTCTACTCTACTGTGTTTCCTATAGGGCCAGAGCAGTGAGCTTGCTCAGAACATAATAACTGTGCTTCCTACACACACGGGCCATATCTAGTTCAACTCTGCTTAGGAACCTGACAAGAACAGTAGATCCCCTTTAGTCCAATACACTGTACTTGCTGGGAACAGACGCCAGTGCTATTTGTCCTGTGTATGGCAATGGCAGCGCAATAGTGACTATTCTTACCATAAAACAACACTTGCTCATAGGACCAGAAACTGCAAGTGTTTCACCTCCATTTAGGACTGGGAAAAAACGCTAGCTCGCCTTACAAGATACACACTCTGCTTTAGAGAAAAGAGCATTCTTCTACTCTACTGTGTTTCCTATAGGGCCAGAACAGCGAGCTTGCTCAGAACAAAAGAACTGTGCTTCCTACACACGGGCCATATCTAGTTCACCTCTGCTTAGGAAACTGACAAGAACAGTAGCTATTCTTCAGTCCAATACACTGTACTTGCTGGGAACAGATGCGAGTGCTATTTGCACTGTATATGGCAAGAGGAGTGCAATAGTGACTTTCCTTACCAGAAAACAACTCTTGCTCGTAGGACCAGAAACTGCATGTGATTCAACTCCATTTAGGACTAGGAAACAAACGCTAGCTCGCCTTACAAGAAACACAGTTGGCTTTTGAGAAAAGAGCACTCTTCTACTCTACTGTGTTTCCTATGGGGTCCAAACAGTGAGCTTGCTCAGAACAAAAAAAATTGTGCTTCCTACACACACGGCTATATCTAGTTCAAGTCTGATAGAAACCTGACAAGAACAGTAGATCCTCTTCAGTCCAATACACTGTACTTGCTGGCAACAGACGCCAGTGCTATTTGTCCTGTGTATGGCAATGGCATCGCAATAGTGACTTTCCTTACCAGAAAACAACTCTTGCTCATAGGACCAGAAACGGCAGGATATTCTACTCCATTTAGGACTGGGAAACAAACGCTAGCTCGCCTTACAAGAAACACACTCTGCTTTAGAGAAAGGTGCACTATTCTACTCTACTGTGTTTCCTATGGGGTCCAAACAGTGAGCTTGCTCAGAACAAAAGAACTGTGCTTCCTATACACACGGACCATATGTAGTTCAACTCTGCTTAGGAACCTGACAAGAACAGTAGCTCCTCTTCAGTCCAACACTGTACTTGCAGGGAACAGACGCGAGTGCTATTTGCACTGTGTATGGCAATGGGCGCACAATAGTGACTTTCCTTTCCAGAAAACAACTCTTGTGCGTAGGACCAGAAACTGCATGTGATTCAACTCCATTTAGGACTGGGAAACAAACGCTAGCTTGCCCTACAAGAAACACACTCTGCTTTAGAGAAAATAACACTCTTCTACTCTACTGTGTTTCCTATAGGGCCAGAACAGTGAGCTTGCTCAGAACATAAGAACTGAGCTTCCTACGCACACGGGCCATATCTAGTTCAACTCTGCTTAGGAAACTGACAAGAACAGTAGCTCCTCTTCAGTCCGATACACTGTACTTGCTGGGAACAGACGCCAGGGCTATTTGCACTGTGTATGTCAATGGGAGCGCAATAGTGACTTTCCTTACCAGAAAACAACTCTTGCTCATAGGACCAGTAACTGCATGTGATTCAACTCCATTTAAGACTGGGAAACAAATGCTACCTCGCCTTACATGAAACACACTCTGCTTTTGAGAAAAGAGCACTCTTCTACTCTACTGTGTTTCCTATGGGGTCCGAACAGTGAGCTTGCTCAGAACAAAAGAACTGTGCATCCTACACACATGGACAATATCTAGTTCACCTCTGCTTAGGAAACTGAAAAGAACAGTAGATCCTATTCAGTCCAATTCACTGTACTTGCTGGGAACAGACGCGAGTGCTATTTGCACTGTGTATGGCAATGGGAGTGCAATAGTGACTTTCCTTACCAGAAAACAACTCTTGCTCGTAGGACCAGAAACTGCATGTGATTCAACTCCATTTAAGACTGGGAAACAAACGCTTGCTCGCCTTACAAGATACACACTCTGCTTTTGAGAAAAGAGCATTCTTCTACTCTACTGTGTTTCCTATAGGGCCAGAACAGTGAGCTTGTTCAGAACAAAAGAACTGTGCTTCCTACACACGGGCCATATCTAGTTCACCTCTGCTTAGGAAACTGAAAAGAACAGTAGCTCCTCTTCAGTCCGGTACACTGTACTTGCTGGGAACAGACGCGAGTGCTATTTGCACTGTATATGGCAATAGGAGTGCAATAGTGACTTTCCTTACCAGAAAACAACTCTTGCTCGTAGGACCAGAAACTGCATGTGATTCAACTCCATTTAGGACTGGCAAACAAACGCTAGCTTGCCTTACAAGAAACACACCCTGCTTTTGAGAAAAGAGCACTCTTCTACTCTACTGTGTTTCCTATAGGGCCAGAACAGTGAGCTTGCTCAGAACATAATAACTGTGCTTCCTACACACACGGGCCATATCTAGTTCAACTCTGCTTAGACACCTGACAAGAACAGTAGATACCCTTTAGTTCAATACAATGTACTTGCTGGGAACAGACGCCAGTGCTATTTGTCCTGTGTATGGCAATGGCAGCGCAATAGTGACTATTCTTACCATAAAACAACTCTTGCTCGTAGGACCAGAAACTGCATGTGTTTCAACTCCATTTCGGACTGGGAAACAAATGCTAGCTCGCCTTACAAGAAACACACTCTGCTTTAGAGAAAAGAGCACTCTTCTACTCTACTGTGTTTCCTATAGGGCAAGAACAGTGAGCTTGCTCAGAACAAAAGAACTGTGCTTCCTACACACGGGCCATATCTAGTTCAACTCTGCTTAGGAAACTGACAAGAACATTAGCTCCTCTTCAGTCCGATACACTGTATTTGCTGGAAACAGACGCCAGTGCTATTTGCACTGTATATGGCAATGGGAGCGCAATAGGGACTTTCCTTACCAGAAAACAACTCTTGCTCGTAGGACGAGAAACTGCATGTGATTCAACTCCATTTAAGACTGAGAAACAAATACTACCTCGCCTTACATGAAACACACTCTGCTTTTGAGAAAAGAGCACTCTTCTACTCTACTGTGTTTCCTATGGGGTCCGAAAAGTGAGCTTGCTCAGAACAAAAGAACTGTGCTTCCTACACACATGGGCAATATCTAGTTCACCTCTGCTTAGGAAACTGAAAAGAACAGTAGATCCTATTCAGTCCAATACACTGTACTTGCTGGGAACAGACGCCAGTGCTATTTGCACTGTGTATGGCAATGGGAGCACAATAGTGACTCGTCTTACTAGAAAACAACTCTTGCTCGTGGGACCAGAAACTGCATGTGATTCAACTCCATTTAGGACTGGGAAACAAACGCTAGCTCGCCTTACAAGAAACACACTCTGCTTTTGAGAAAAGAGCACTCTTCTACTCTACTGTGTTTCCTATAGGGCCAGAACAGTGAGCTTGTTCAGAACAAAAGAACTGTGCTTCCTACACACGGGCCATATCTAGTTCACCTCTGCTTAGGAAACTGACAAGAACAGTAGCTCCTCTTCAGTCCTATACACTGTACTTGCTGGGAACAGACGCCAGTGCTATTTGCACTGTGTATGGCAAAGGGAGCGCAATAGTGCCTCTTCTTACCAGAAAACAACTCTTGCTCGTAGGACAAGAAACTGCATGGGATTCAACTCCATTTAGGAGTAGGAAACAAACGCTAGCTCGCCTTACAAGAAACACAGTCGACTTTTGAGAAAAGGGCACTCTTCTACTCTACTGTGTTTCCCATGGGGTCCAAACAGTGAGCTTGCTCAGAACAAAAAAAATTGTGCTTCCTACACACACGGTCATATCTAGTTCAAGTCTGCTTAGGAACCTGACAAGAACAGTAGATCATCTTCAGTCCAATACACTGTACTTGCTGGCAACAGACGCCAGTGCTATTTCTCCTGTGTATGGCAATGGCAGCGCAATAGTGACTTTCCTTACCAGAAAACAACTCTTGCTCATAGGACCAGAAACGGCATGATATTCTACTCCATTTAGGACTGGGAAACAAACGCTAGCTCGCCTTACAAGAAACACACTCTGCTTTAGAGAAAGGAGCAGACTTCTACTCTACTGTGTTTCCTATGGGGTCCAAACAGTGAGCTTGCTCAGAACAAAAGAACTGTGCTTCCTACACACACGGACCATATGTAGTTCAACTCTGCTTAGGAACCTGACAAGAACAGTAGCTCCTCTTCAGTCCAACACTGTACTTGCAGGGAACAGACGCGAGTGCTATTTGCACTGTGTATGGCAATGGGCGCGCAATAGTGACTTTCCTTACCAGAAAACAACTCTTGTGCATAGGACCAGAAACTGCATGTGATTCAACTCCATTTAGTTCTAGGAATCAAACGCTAGCTTGCCCTACAAGAAACACACTCTGCTTTAGAGAAAAGAACACTCTTCTACTCTACTGTGTTTCCTATAGGGTCAGAACAGTGAGCTTGCTCAGAACATAAGAACTGAGCTTCCTACGCACACGTGCCATATCTAGTTCAACTCTGCTTAGGAAACTGAGAAGAACAGTAGCTCCTCTTCAGTCCGATACACTGTACTTGCTGGGAACAGACGCCAGGGCTATTTGCACTATGTATGTCAATGGGAGCGCAATAGTGACTTTCCTTACCAGAAAACAACTCTTGCTCATAGGACCAGTAACTGCATGTGATTCAACTCCATTTAAGACTGGGAAACAAATGCTACCTCGCCTTACATGAAACACACTCTGCTTTTGAGAAAAGAACACTCTTCTACTCTACTGTGTTTCCCATAGGGCCAGAACAGTGAGCTTGCTCAGAACAAAAGAACTGTGCTTCCTATACACACGGGCCAATATTAGTTCAACTCTGCTTAGGAAACTGACAAGAACAGTAGCTCCTCTTCAGTCCAATACACTATACTTGCTAGGAAGAGACGGGAGTGCTATTTGTACTGTGTATGGCAATGGGAGCGCAATAGTGACTTTCCTTACCAGAAAACAACTCTTGCTCGTAGGACCAGAACCTGGATGTGATTCAACTCCATTTAGGACTGGGAAACAAACGCTAGCTCGCCTTACAAGAAACATACTCTGCTTTTGAGAAAAGAGCACTCTTCTACTCTACTGTGTTTCCTATGGGGTCCAAATAGTGAGCTTGCTCAGAACAAAAAAAAATTGTGCTTCCTACACACACGGCCATATCTAGTTCAAGTCTGCTTAGGAACCTGACAAGAACAGTAGCTCCTCTTCAGTCCAATACACTGTACTTGCTGGCAACAGATGCCAGTGCTATTTGTCCTGTGTATGGCCATGGCAGCGCAACAGTGACTTTCCTTACCAGAAAACTACTCTTGCTCATAGGACCAGAAACTGCATGTGTTTCAACTCCATTTAGGACTGGGAAACAAATGCTAGCTCGCCTTACAAGAAACACACTCTGCTTTAGAAAAAAGAGCACTCTTCTACAATACTGTGTTTCCTATGGGGACCAAACAGTGAGCTTGCTCAGAACAAAAGAACTGTGCTTCCTACACACACGCACCATATGTAGTTCAATTCTGCTTAGGAACCTGACAAGAACAGTAGCTCCTCTTCAGTCCAACACTGTACTTGCTGGGAACAGACGCCAGTGCTATTTGCACTGTATATGTCAATGGGAGCGCAATAGTGACCTTCCTTAACAGAAAACAACTCTTGCTCGTAGGACCAGAAGCTGCATGTGATTCATCCCCATTTAGGATTGGCAAACAAATGCTAGCTCGCCTTACATGAAACACACTCTGCTTTTGAGAAAAGAGTACTCTTCTACTCTACTGTGTTTCCTATACGGCCAGAACAGTGAGCTTGCTCAGAACATAATAACTGTACTTCCTACACACATGGGCCATATCTAGGTCAACTCTGCTTAGGAAACTGAAAAGAACTGTAGATCCTCTTCAGTCCAATACACTGTACTTGCTGAGAACAGACGCGAGTGCTATTTGCACTGTGTATGGCAATGGGAGCACAATAGTGACTCGTCTTACCAGAAAACAACTCTTGCTCGTAGGACAAAAAACTGCATGTGACTCAACTCCATTTAGGACTTGGAAACAAACTCTAGCTCGCCTTACAAGAAACGCTCTCTGCTTTTGAGAAAAGAGCACTCTTCTACTCTACTGTGTTTCCCATAGGGCCAGAACGGTGAACTTGCTCAGAACAAAAGAACTGTGCTTCCTACACACACGGGGCATATCTAGTTCAACTCTGCTTAGGAAACTGAAAGAACAGTAGCTCCTCTTCAGTCCGATACACTGTACTTGCTGGGATCAGACGCCAGTGCTATTTGCACTGTGTATGGCAATGGGAGCGCAATAGTGACTTTCCTTAACAGAAAACAACTCTTGCTCATAAGACCAGAAACTGCATGTGATTCAACTCCATTTATGACTGGGAAAAAAACACTAGCTTGCCTTACAAGAGACACACCCTGCTTTTGAGAAAGAGCACTCTTCTACTCTACTGTGTTTCCTATAGGGCCAGAACAGTGAGCTTGCTCAGAACATAATAACTGTGCTTCCTACACACGGGCCATATCTAGTCCAACTCTGCTTAGCAACCTGACAAGGACAGTAGATACCCTTTAGTCCAATACACTGTACTTGCTGGGAACAGACGCCAGTGCTATTTGTCCTGTGTATGGCAATGGCAGCGCAATAGTGACTATTCTTACCATAAAACAACTCTTGCTCATAGGACCAGAAACTGCACGTGTTTCACCTCCATTTAGGACAGGGAAACAAATGCTAGCTCGCCTTACAAGAAACACACTCTGCTTTTGAGAAAAGAGCACTCTTCTACTCTACTGTGTTTCCTATGGGGTCCATACAGTGAGCTTGCTCAGAACAAAAAAAAATTTTGCTTCCTACACACACGGCCATATCTAGTTCAAGTCTGCTTAGGAACCTGACAAGAACAGTAGCTCCTCTTCAGTCCTATACACTGCACTTGCTGGCAACAGATGCCAGTGCTATTTGTCCTGTGTATGGCAATGGCAGCGCAATAGTGACTTTCCTTACCAGAAAACAACTCTTGCTCATAGTACCAGAAACTGCATTTGTTTCAACTCCATTTAGGACTGGGAAACAAACTCTAGCTCGCCTTACAAGAAACACACTCTGCTTTAGAAAAAAGAGCACTCTTCTACAATACTGTGTTTCCTAAGGGGTCCCAACAATGAGCTTGCTCAGAACAAAAGAACTGTGCTTCCTACACACACGGACCATATGTAGTTCAACTCTGCTTAGGAACCTGACAAGAACAGTAGCTCCTCTTCAGTCCAACACTGTAGTTGCTGGGAACAGACGCCAGTGCTATTTGCACTGTGTATGGCAATGGAGCACAATCGTGACTTTCCTTACCAGAAAACAACTCTTGTTCGTAGGACCAGAAACTGCATGTGATTCAACTCGATTTAGGACTAGGAAATAAACGCTAGCTTGCATTACAAGAAACACACTCTGCTTTAGAGAAAAGAGCACTCTTCTACTCTACTGTGTTTCCTATAGGGCCAGAACAGTGAGCTTGCTCAGAACATAATAACTGTGCTTCCTACACACACGGGCCATATCTAGTTCAACTCTGCTTAGGAACCTGACAAGAACAGTAGATCCCCTTTAGTCCAATACACTGTACTTGCTGGGAACAGACGCCAGTGCTATTTGTCCTGTGTATGGCAATGGCAGCGCAATAGTGACTATTCTTACCATAAAACAACTCTTGCTCATAGGACCAGAAACTGCATGTGTTTCACCTCCATTTGGGACGGGGAAACAAACGCTAGCTCGCCTTACAAGATACACACTCTGCTTTAGAGAAAAGAGCATTCTTCTACTCTACTGTGTTTCCTATAGGGCCAGAACAGTGAGCTTGCTCAGAACATAAGAACTGAGCTTCCTACGCACACGGGCCATACCTAGTTCAACTCTGCTTAGGAAACTGACAAGAACAGTAGCTCCTCTTCAGTCCGATACACTGTACTTGCTGGGAACAGACGCCAGGGCTATTTGCACTGTGTATGTCAATGGGAGCGCAATAGTGACTTTCCTTACCAGAAAACAACTCTTGCTCATAGGACCAGTAACTGCATGTGATTCAACTCCATTTAAGACTGGGAAACAAATGCTACCTCGCCTTACATGAAACACACTCTGCTTTTGAGAAAAGAGCACTCTTCTACTCTACTGTGTTTCCTATGGGGTCCGAAAAGTGAGCTTGCTCAGAACAAAAGAACTGTGCTTCCTACACACATGGGCAATATCTAGTTCACCTCTGCTTAGGAAACTGAAAAGAACAGTAGATCCTATTCAGTCCAATACACTGTACTTGCTGGGAACAGACGCGAGTGCTATTTGCACTGTGTATGCCAATGGGAGCACAATACTGAGTCGCCTTACCAGAAAACAACTCTTGCTCGTAGGACAAAAAACTGCATGTGACTCAACTCCATTTAGGACTGGGAAACAAACTCTAGCTCGCCTTACAAGAAACACACTCTGCTTTTGAGAAAAGAGCACTCTTCTACTCTACTGTGTTTCCCATAGGGCCAGAACGGTGAACTTGCTCAGAACAAAAGAACTGTGCTTCCTACACACACGGTGCATATCTAGTTCAACTCTGCTTAGGAAACTGAAAGAACAGTAGCTCCTCTTCAGTCTGATACACTGTACTTGCTGGGATCAGACGCGAGTGCTATTTGCACTGTGTATGGCAATGGGAGCGCAATAGTGACTTTCCTTAACAGAAAACAACTCTTGCTCGTAGGACCAGAAACTGCATGTGATTCAACTCCATTTAGGACTGGGAAAAAAACGCTAGCTTGCCTTACAAGAAACACAACCTGCTTTTGAGAAAAGAGCACTCTTCTACTCTACTGTGTTTCCTATAGGGCCAGAACAGTGAGCTTGCTCAGAACATAATAACTGTGCTTCCTACACACACGGGCCATATCTAGTTCAACTCTGCTTAGGAACCTGACAAGAAGAGTAGATCCCCTTTAGTCCAATACACTGTACTTGCTGGGAACAGACGCCAGTGCTATTTGTCCTGTGTATGGCAATGGCAGCGCAATAGTGACTATTCTTACCATAAAACAACTCTTGCTCATAGGACCAGAAACTGCATGTGTTTCACCTCCATTTGGGACGGGGAAACAAACGCTAGCTCGCCTTACAAGATACACACTCTGCTTTAGAGAAAAGAGCATTCTTCTACTCTACTGTGTTTCCTATAGGGCCAGAACAGTGAGCTTGCTCAGAACATAAGAACTGAGCTTCCTACGCACACGGGCCACACCTAGTTCAACTCTGCTTAGGAAACTGACAAGAACAGTAGCTCCTCTTCAGTCCCATACACTGTACTTGCTGGGAACAGACGCCAGGGCTATTTGCACTGTGTATGTCAATGGGAGCGCAATAGTGACTTTCCTTACCAGAAAACAACTCTTGCTCATAGGACCAGTAACTGCATGTGATTCAACTCCATTTAAGACTGGGAAACAAATGCTACCTCGCCTTACATGAAACACACTCTGCTTTTGAGAAAAGAGCACTCTTCTACTCTACTGTGTTTCCTATGGGGTCCGAAAAGTGAGCTTGCTCAGAACAAAAGAACTGTGCTTCCTACACACATGGGCAATATCTAGTTCACCTCTGCTTAGGAAACTGAAAAGAACAGTAGTTCCTATTCAGTCCAATACACTGTACTTGCTGGGAACAGACGCGAGTGCTATTTGCACTGTGTATGCCAATGGGAGCACAATAGTGAGTCGCCTTACCAGAAAACAACTCTTGCTCATAGGACAAAAAACTGCATGTGACTCAACTCCATTTAGGACTGGGAAACAAACTCTAGCTCGCCTTACAAGAAACACACTCTGCTTTTGAGAAAAGAGCACTCTTCTACTCTACTGTGTTTCCCATAGGGCCAGAACGGTGAACTTGCTCAGAACAAAAGAACTGTGCTTCCTACACACACGGTGCATATCTAGTTCAACTCTGCTTAGGAAACTGAAAGAACAGTAGCTCCTCTTCAGTCTGATACACTGTACTTGCTGGGATCAGACGCGAGTGCTATTTGCACTGTGTATGGCAAAGGGAGCGCAATAGTGACTTTCCTTAACAGAAAACAACTCTTGCTCGTAGGACCAGAAACTGCATGTGATTCAACTCCATTTAGGACTGGAAAAAAAACGCTAGCTTGCCTTACAAGAAACACAACCTGCTTTTGAGAAAAGAGCACTCTTCTACTCTACTGTGTTTCCTATAGGGCCAGAACAGTGAGCTTGCTCAAAACATAATAACTGTGCTTCCTACACACACGGGCCATATCTAGTTCAACTCTGCTTAGGAACCTGACAAGAAGAGTAGATACCCTTTAGTCCAATACACTGTACTTGCTGGGAACAGACGCCAGTGCTATTTGTCCTGTGTATGGCAATGGCAACGCAATAGTGACTATTCTTACCATAAAACAACTCTTGCTCATAGGACCAGAAACTGCAAGTGTTTCACCTCCATTTAGGACTGGGAAACAAACGCTAGCTCGCCTTACAAGATACACACTCTGCTTTAGAGAAAAGAGCATTCTTCTACTCTACTGTGTTTCCTATAGGGCCAGAAGAGTGAGCTTGCTCAGAACAAACGAACTGTGCTTCCTACACACGGGCCATATCTAGTTCACCTCTGCTTAGGAAACTGACAAAAACAGTAGCTCCTCTTCAGTCCAATACACTGTACTTGCTGGGAACAGACGCGAGTGCTATTTGCACTGTATATGGCAATAGGAGTGCAATAGTCACTTTCCTTACCAGAAAACAACTCTTGCTCATAAGACCAGAAACTGCATGTGATTCAACTCCATTTAGGACTGGGAAAAAAACACTAGCTTGCCTTACAAGAAACACACCCTGCTTTTGAGAAAAGAGCACTCTTCTACTCTACTGTGTTTCCTGTAGGGCCAGAACAGTGAGCTTGCTCAGAACATAATAACTGTGCTTCCTACACACGGGCCATATCTAGTCCAACTCTGCTTAGCAACCTGACAAGAACAGTAGATACCCTTTAGTCCAATACACTGTACTTGCTGGGAACAGACGCCAGTGCTATTTGTCCTGTGTATGGCAATGGCAGCGAGATAGTGACTATTCTTACCAAAAAACAACTCTTGCTCATAGGACCAGAAACTGCATGTGTTTCACCTCCATTTAGGACTGGGAAACAAACGCTAGCTCGCCTTACAAGAAACACACTCTGCTTTTGAGAAAAGAGCACTCTTCTACTCTACTGTGTTTCCTATGGGGTCCATACAGTGAGCTTGCTCAGAACAAAAAAAAATTGTGCTTCCTACACACACGGCCATATCTAGTTCAAGTCTGCTTAGGAACCTGACAAGAACAGTAGCTCCTCTTCAGTCCAATACACTGCACTTGCTGGCAACAGATGCCAGTGCTATTTGTGCTGTGTATGGCAATGGCAGCGCAATAGTGACTTTCCTTACCAGAAAACAACTCTTGCTCATAGTACCAGAAACTGCATGTGTTTCAACTCCATTTAGGACTAGGAAACAAACGCTAGCTCGCCTTACAAGAAACACACTCTGCTTTAGAAAAAAGAGCACTCTTCTACAATACTGTGTTTCCTATGGGGTCCAAACAGTGAGCTTGCTCAGAACAAAAGAACTGTGCTTCCTACACACACGGACCATATGTAGTTCAACTCTGCTTAGGAACCTGACAAGAACAGTAGCTCCTCTTCAGTCCAACACTGTACTTGCTGGGAACAGACGCGAGTGCTATTTGCACTGTGTATGGCAATGGGAGCACAATCGTGACTTTCCTTACCAGAAAACAACTCTTGTGCGTAGGACCAGAAACTGCATGTGATTCAACTCCATTTAGAACTAGGAAATAAACGCTAGCTTGCATTACAAGAAACACACTCTGCTTTAGAGAAAAGAGCACTCTTCTACTCTACTGTGTTTCCTATAGGGCCAGAACAGTGAGCTTGCTCAGAACATAATAACTGTGCTTCCTACACACATGGGCCATATCTAGTTCAACTCTGCTTAGGAACCTGACAAGAACAGTAGATCCCCTTTAGTCCAATACACTGTACTTGCTGGGAACAGACGCCAGTGCTATTTGTCCTGTGTATGGCAATGGCAGCGCAATAGTGACTATTCTTACCATAAAACAACTCTTGCTCGTAAGACCAGAAACTGCATGTGTTTCAACTCCATTTCAGACTGGGAACCAAATGCTAGGTCGCCTTACAAGAAACACACTCTGCTTTAGAGAAAAGAGCACTCTTCTACTCTACTGTGTTTCCTATAGGGCCAGAACAGTGAGCTTGCTCAGAACAAAAGAACTGTGCTTCCTACACACGGGCCATATCTAGTTCAACTCTGCTTAGGAAACTGAGAAGAACAGTAGCTCCTCTTCAGTCCGATACACTGTACTTGCTGGTAACAGACGCCAGTGCTATTTGCACTGTATATGTCAATGGGAGCGCAATAGTGACTTTCCTTACCAGAAAACAACTCTTGCTCGTAGGACCAGAAAGTGCATGTGATTCATCTCCATTTAGGATTGGCAAACAAATGCTAGCTCGCCTTACATGAAACACACTCTGCTTTTGAGAAAAGAGTACTCTTCTACTCTACTGTGTTTCCTATACGGCCAGAACAGTGAGCTTGCTCAGAACATAATAACTGTACTTCCTACACACATGGGCCATATCTAGGTCAACTCTGCTTAGGAACCTGACAAGAACTGTAGATCCTCTTCAGTCCAATACACTGTACTTGCTGAGAACAGACGCGAGTGCTATTTGCACTGTGTATGGCAATGGGAGCACAATAGTGACTCGTCTTACCAGAAAACAACTCTTGCTCGTAGGACAAAAAACTGCATGTGACTCAACTCCATTTAGGACTGGGAAACAAACTCTAGCTCGCCTTACAAGAAACGCTCTCTGCTTTTGAGAAAAGAGCACTCTTCTACTCTACTGTGTTTCCCATAGGGCCAGAACGGTGAACTTGCTCAGAACAAAAGAACTGTGCTTCCTACACACACGGGGCATATCTAGTTCAACTCTGCTTAGGAAACTGAAAGAACAGTAGCTCCTCTTCAGTCCGATACACTGTACTTGCTGGGATCAGACGCCAGTGCTATTTGCACTGTGTATGGCAATGGGAGCGCAATAGTGACTTTCCTTAACAGAAAACAACTCTTGCTCATAAGACCAGAAACTGCATGTGATTCAACTCCATTTATGACTGGGAAAAAAACACTAGCTTGCCTTACAAGAGACACACCCTGCTTTTGAGAAAAGAGCACTCTTCTACTCTACTGTGTTTCCTGTAGGGCCAGAACAGTGAGCTTGCTCAGAACATAATAACTGTGCTTCCTACACACGGGCCATATCTAGTCCAACTCTGCTTAGCAACCTGACAAGAACAGTAGATACCCTTTAGTCCAATACACTGTACTTGCTGGGAACAGACGCCAGTGCTATTTGTCCTGTGTATGGCAATGGCAGCGAGATAGTGACTATTCTTACCAAAAAACAACTCTTGCTCATAGGACCAGAAACTGCATGTGTTTCACCTCCATTTAGGACTGGGAAACAAACGCTAGCTCGCCTTACAAGAAACACACTCTGCTTTTGAGAAAAGAGCACTCTTCTACTCTACTGTGTTTCCTATGGGGTCCATACAGTGAGCTTGCTCAGAACAAAAAAAAATTGTGCTTCCTACACACACGGCCATATCTAGTTCAAGTCTGCTTAGGAACCTGACAAGAACAGTAGCTCCTCTTCAGTCCAATACACTGCACTTGCTGGCAACAGATGCCAGTGCTATTTGTGCTGTGTATGGCAATGGCAGCGCAATAGTGACTTTCCTTACCAGAAAACAACTCTTGCTCATAGTACCAGAAACTGCATGTGTTTCAACTCCATTTAGGACTAGGAAACAAACGCTAGCTCGCCTTACAAGAAACACACTCTGCTTTAGAAAAAAGAGCACTCTTCTACAATACTGTGTTTCCTATGGGGTCCAAACAGTGAGCTTGCTCAGAACAAAAGAACTGTGCTTCCTACACACACGGACCATATGTAGTTCAACTCTGCTTAGGAACCTGACAAGAACAGTAGCTCCTCTTCAGTCCAACACTGTACTTGCTGGGAACAGACGCGAGTGCTATTTGCACTGTGTATGGCAATGGGAGCACAATCGTGACTTTCCTTACCAGAAAACAACTCTTGTGCGTAGGACCAGAAACTGCATGTGATTCAACTCCATTTAGAACTAGGAAATAAACGCTAGCTTGCATTACAAGAAACACACTCTGCTTTAGAGAAAAGAGCACTCTTCTACTCTACTGTGTTTCCTATAGGGCCAGAACAGTGAGCTTGCTCAGAACATAATAACTGTGCTTCCTACACACATGGGCCATATCTAGTTCAACTCTGCTTAGGAACCTGACAAGAACAGTAGATCCCCTTTAGTCCAATACACTGTACTTGCTGGGAACAGACGCCAGTGCTATTTGTCCTGTGTATGGCAATGGCAGCGCAATAGTGACTATTCTTACCATAAAACAACTCTTGCTCGTAAGACCAGAAACTGCATGTGTTTCAACTCCATTTCAGACTGGGAACCAAATGCTAGGTCGCCTTACAAGAAACACACTCTGCTTTAGAGAAAAGAGCACTCTTCTACTCTACTGTGTTTCCTATAGGGCCAGAACAGTGAGCTTGCTCAGAACAAAAGAACTGTGCTTCCTACACACGGGCCATATCTAGTTCAACTCTGCTTAGGAAACTGAGAAGAACAGTAGCTCCTCTTCAGTCCGATACACTGTACTTGCTGGTAACAGACGCCAGTGCTATTTGCACTGTATATGTCAATGGGAGCGCAATAGTGACTTTCCTTACCAGAAAACAACTCTTGCTCGTAGGACCAGAAAGTGCATGTGATTCATCTCCATTTAGGATTGGCAAACAAATGCTAGCTCGCCTTACATGAAACACACTCTGCTTTTGAGAAAAGAGTACTCTTCTACTCTACTGTGTTTCCTATACGGCCAGAACAGTGAGCTTGCTCAGAACATAATAACTGTTCTTCCTACACACATGGGCCATATCTAGGTCAACTCTGCTTAGGAACCTGACAAGAACTGTAGATCCTCTTCAGTCCAATACACTGTACTTGCTGAGAACAGACGCGAGTGCTATTTGCACTGTGTATGGCAATGGGAGCACAATAGTGACTCGTCTTACCAGAAAACAACTCTTGCTCGTAGGACAAAAAACTGCATGTGACTCAACTCCATTTAGGACTGGGAAACAAACTCTAGCTCGCCTTACAAGAAACGCTCTCTGCTTTTGAGAAAAGAGCACTCTTCTACTCTACTGTGTTTCCCATAGGGCCAGAACGGTGAACTTGCTCAGAACAAAAGAACTGTGCTTCCTACACACACGGGGCATATCTAGTTCAACTCTGCTTAGGAAACTGAAAGAACAGTAGCTCCTCTTCAGTCCGATACACTGTACTTGCTGGGATCAGACGCCAGTGCTATTTGCACTGTGTATGGCAATGGGAGCGCAATAGTGACTTTCCTTAACAGAAAACAACTCTTGCTCATAAGACCAGAAACTGCATGTGATTCAACTCCATTTATGACTGGGAAAAAAACACTAGCTTGCCTTACAAGAGACACACCCTGCTTTTGAGAAAAGAGCACTCTTCTACTCTACTGTGTTTCCTATAGGGCCAGAACAGTGAGCTTGCTCAGAACATAATAACTGTGCTTCCTACACACGGGCCATATCTAGTCCAACTCTGCTTAGCAACCTGCAAGGACAGTAGATACCCTTTAGTCCAATACACTGTACTTGCTGGGAACAGACGCCAGTGCTATTTGTCCTGTGTATGGCAATGGCAGCGCAATAGTGACTATTCTTACCATAAAACAACTCTTGCTCATAGGACCAGAAACTGCACGTGTTTCACCTCCATTTAGGACAGGGAAACAAATGCTAGCTCGCCTTACAAGAAACACACTCTGCTTTTGAGAAAAGAGCACTCTTCTACTCTACTGTGTTTCCTATGGGGTCCATACAGTGAGCTTGCTCAGAACAAAAAAAAATTTTGCTTCCTACACACACGGCCATATCTAGTTCAAGTCTGCTTAGGAACCTGACAAGAACAGTAGCTCCTCTTCAGTCCAATACACTGCACTTGCTGGCAACAGATGCCAGTGCTATTTGTCCTGTGTATGGCAATGGCAGCGCAATAGTGACTTTCCTTACCAGAAAACAACTCTTGCTCATAGTACCAGAAACTGCATTTGTTTCAACTCCATTTAGGACTGGGAAACAAACTCTAGCTCGCCTTACAAGAAACACACTCTGCTTTAGAAAAAAGAGCACTCTTCTACAATACTGTGTTTCCTAAGGGGTCCCAACAATGAGCTTGCTCAGAACAAAAGAACTGTGCTTCCTACACACACGGACCATCTGTAGTTCAACTCTGCTTAGGAACCTGACAAGAACAGTAGCTCCTCTTCAGTCCAACACTGTAGTTGCTGGAAACAGACGCCAGTGCTATTTGCACTGTGTATGGCAATGGGAGCACAATCGTGACTTTCCTTACCAGAAAACAACTCTTGTTCGTAGGACCAGAAACTGCATGTGATTCAACTCGATTTAGGACTAGGAAATAAACGCTAGCTTGCATTACAAGAAACACACTCTGCTTTAGAGAAAAGAGCACTCTTCTACTCTACTGTGTTTCCTATAGGGCCAGAACAGTGAGCTTGCTCAGAACATAATAACTGTGCTTCCTACACACACGGGCCATATCTAGTTCAACTCTGCTTAGGAACCTGACAAGAACAGTAGATCCCCTTTAGTCCAATACACTGTACTTGCTGGGAACAGACGCCAGTGCTATTTGTCCTGTGTATGGCAATGGCAGCGCAATAGTGACTATTCTTACCATAAAACAACTCTTGCTCATAGGACCAGAAACTGCATGTGTTTCACCTCCATTTGGGACGGGGAAACAAACGCTAGCTCGCCTTACAAGATACACACTCTGCTTTAGAGAAAAGAGCATTCTTCTACTCTACTGTGTTTCCTATAGGGCCAGAACAGTGAGCTTGCTCAGAACATAAGAACTGAGCTTCCTACGCACACGGGCCATACCTAGTTCAACTCTGCTTAGGAAACTGACAAGAACAGTAGCTCCTCTTCAGTCCGATACACTGTACTTGCTGGGAACAGACGCCAGGGCTATTTGCACTGTGTATGTCAATAGGAGCACAATAGTGACTTTCCTTACCAGAAAACAACTCTTGCTCATAGGACCAGTAACTGCATGTGATTCAACTCCATTTAAGACTGGGAAACAAATGCTACCTCGCCTTACATGAAACACACTCTGCTTTTGAGAAAAGAGCACTCTTCTACTCTACTGTGTTTCCTATGGGGTCCGAAAAGTGAGCTTGCTCAGAACAAAAGAACTGTGCTTCCTACACACATGGGCAATATCTAGTTCACCTCTGCTTAGGAAACTGAAAAGAACAGTAGATCCTATTCAGTCCAATACACTGTACTTGCTGGGAACAGACGCGAGTGCTAATTGCACTGTGTATGCCAATGGGAGCACAATAGTGAGTCGCCTTACCAGAAAACAACTCTTGCTCGTAGGACAAAAAACTGCATGTGACTCAACTCCATTTAGGACTGGGAAACAAACTCTAGCTCGCCTTACAAGAAACACACTCTGCTTTTGAGAAAAGAGCACTCTTCTACTCTACTGTGTTTCCCATAGGGCCAGAACGGTGAACTTGCTCAGAACAAAAGAACTGTGCTTCCTACACACACGGTGCATATCTAGTTCAACTCTGCTTAGGAAACTGAAAGAACAGTAGCTCCTCTTCAGTCTGATACACTGTACTTGCTGGGATCAGACACGAGTGCTATTTGCACTGTGTATGGCAATGGGAGCGCAATAGTGACTTTCCTTAACAGAAAACAACTCTTGCTCGTAGGACCAGAAACTGCATGTGATTCAACTCCATTTAGGACTGGGAAAAAAACGCTAGCTTGCCTTACAAGAAACACAACCTGCTTTTGAGAAAAGAGCACTCTTCTACTCTACTGTGTTTCCTATAGGGCCAGAACAGTGAGCTTGCTCAGAACATAATAACTGTGCTTCCTACACACACGGGCCATATCTAGTTCAACTCTGCTTAGGAACCTGACAAGAACAGTAGATACCCTTTAGTCCAATACACTGTACTTGCTGGGAACAGACGCCTGTGCTATTTGTCCTGTGTATGGCAATGGCAGCGCAATAGTGACTATTCTTACCATAAAACAACTCTTGCTCATAGGACCAGAAACTGCAAGTGTTTCACCTCCATTTAGGACTGGGAAACAAACGCTAGCTCGCCTTACAAGATACACACTCTGCTTTAGAGAAAAGAGCATTCTTCTACTCTACTGTGTTTCCTATAGGGCCAGAAGAGTGAGCTTGCTCAGAACAAAAGAACTGTGCTTCCTACACACGGGCCATATCTAGTTCACCTCTGCTTAGGAAACTGACAAAAACAGTAGCTCCTCTTCAGTCCAATACACTGTACTTGCTGGGAACAGACGCGAGTGCTATTTGCACTGTGTATGTCAATGGGAGCGCAATAGTGACTTTCCTTACCAGAAAACAACTCTTGCTCATAGGACCAGTAACTGCATGTGATTCAACTCCATTTAAGACTGGGAAACAAATGCTACCTCGCCTTACATGAAACACACTCTGCTTTTGAGAAAAGAGCACTCTTCTACTCTACTGTGTTTCCTATGGGGTCCGAAAAGTGAGCTTGCTCAGAACAAAAGAACTGTGCTTCCTACACACATGGGCAATATCTAGTTCACCTCTGCTTAGGAAACTGAAAAGAACAGTAGATCCTATTCAGTCCAATACACTGTACTTGCTGGGAACAGACGCGAGTGCTATTTGCACTGTGTATGCCAATGGGAGCACAATAGTGAGTCGCCTTACCAGAAAACAACTCTTGCTCGTAGGACAAAAAACTGCATGTGACTCAACTCCATTTAGGACTGGGAAACAAACTCTAGCTCGCCTTACAAGAAACACACTCTGCTTTTGAGAAAAGAGCACTCTTCTACTCTACTGTGTTTCCCATAGGGCCAGAACGGTGAACTTGCTCAGAACAAAAGAACTGTGCTTCCTACACACACGGTGCATATCTAGTTCAACTCTGCTTAGGAAACTGAAAGAACAGTAGCTCCTCTTCAGTCTGATACACTGTACTTGCTGGGATCAGACGCGAGTGCTATTTGCACTGTGTATGGCAATGGGAGCGCAATAGTGACTTTCCTTAACAGAAAACAACTCTTGCTCGTAGGACCAGAAACTGCATGTGATTCAACTCCATTTAGGACTGGGAAAAAAACGCTAGCTTGCCTTACAAGAAACACAACCTGCTTTGAGAAAAGAGCACTCTTCTACTCTACTGTGTTTCCTATAGGGCCAGAACAGTGAGCTTGCTCAGAACATAATAACTGTGCTTCCTACACACACGGGCCATATCTAGTTCAACTCTGCTTAGGAACCTGACAAGAACAGTAGATCCCCTTTAGTCCAATACACTGTACTTGCTGGGAACAGACGCCAGTGCTATTTGTCCTGTGTATGGCAATGGCAGCGCAATAGTGACTATTCTTCTTACCAGAAAAAAATCTTGCTCTTAGGACCAGAAACTGCATTTGATTCAACACCATTTAGGACTGGGAAACAAATGCTAGCTCGCCTTACAAGAAACACGCTCTGCTTTTGAGAATAGGGCACACATCTACTCTACTGTGTTTCCTATGGGGCCCAAACAGTGAGCTTGCTCAGAACAAAAGAACTGTGTTTCCTACACACACGGGTCATATCTAGTTCAACTCTGCTTAGGAAACTGACAAGAACAGTAGCTCCTCTTCAGTCCAATACACTGTAATTGTTGGGAACAGACGCGAGTGCTATTTGCACTGTGTATGGCAATGGGAGCACAATAGTGACTTTCCTTACCAGAAAAAACTCTTGCTCATAGGACCAGAAACTGCATGTGATTCAACTCCATTTAGGACTGGGAAACAAACGCTAGCTCGCCTTACAAGTAACACACTCTGCTTTAGAGAAAAGAGCACTCTTCTACTCTGTTTTGTTTCCTATAGGGCCAGAACAGTGAGCTTGCTAAGAACAAAAAAAATGTGCTTCCTACACACACAGTCCATATCTAGTTCATCTCTGCTTAGAAACCTGACAAGAAAAGTAGATCCTCTTCATTCCAATACACTGTACATGCTGGGAACAGACGCCAGTGCTATTTGCCCTGTTTATGATAATGGGAGCGCAACAGTGACTCTTCTTACCAGAAAACAACTCTTGCTCGTAGGACCAGAAACTGCATGTGATTCAACTCCATTTAGGACTGGGAAAGAAACGCTATCTCGCCTTACAAGAAACAAACTCTGCTTTTCAGAAAAGAGCATTCTTCTACTCTACTGTGTTTTCTATCCGGCCAGAACAGTGAGCTTGCTCAGAACAAAAGAACTGAGCTTCTTATACACACGGGCCATATCTAGTTCAATTCTGCTTAGGAAACTGACAAGAACGGTAGCCTCTCTTCAGTCCAATACACTGTACTTGCTGGGAACAGACGCGAGTGCTATTTGCAATGTGTATGGCAATGGGAGCGCAATAGTGACTCTTCTTACCAGAAAACATCTCTTGCTCGTAGGACCAGAAACTGCATGGGATTCAACTCGATTTCTTACTGGGAAACAAACACTACCTCGCCTTACAAGAAACACACTCTGCTTTTGAGAAAAGAGCACTCTTCTACTCTACTGTGTTTCCTATGGTATCTGAACAGTGATCTTGCTCAGAACAAAAGAAGTGTGCTTCCAACACACACGGGCCATATCTAGTTCTACTCTGCTTAGGAAACTGACAAGAACATTAGCTCCTCTTCAGTCCAATACACTGTACGTGCTGGGAACAGACGCCAGTGCTATTTGCACTGTGTATGACAATGGGAGCGCAATAGTGACTCTTCTTACCAGAAAACAACTCTTGTTCGTAGGACCAGAAATTGCATGTGATTCAACTCCATTTAGGACTGGGAAAAAAACGCTAGCTCGCCTTACAAGAAACACACTCTGCTTTGAGAAAAGAGCACTCTTCTACTCTACTGTTTTTCCTATGGGGCCCAAACAGAGAACTTGTTCAGAACAAAAGTACTGTGCTTCCTACACCCGGGCCATGTCTACTTCAACTCTGCTTAGGAAACTGACAAGAGAAGTAGCTCCTCTTCAGTCCAATACACTGTATTTGCTGGGAACAGATGCCAGTGCTATTTGCACTGTGTATGCCAATGGGAGCGCAATAGTGACTTTCCTTACCAGAATGCAACTCTTGCTCGTAGGACCAAAAACTGCATGTGATTCAACTCCATTTAGGACTGGGAAACAAACGCTAGCTTGCCTTACAAGTAACGCACTCTGGTTTTGAGGAAGGAGCACTCTTCTACTCTACTGTGTTTCCTTTAGCGCCTGAACAGTGAGCTTGCTCAGAACAAAAGAACTGTGCTTCCTACACACACGGCCATATCTAGTTCAATTCTACTTAGGAAACTGACAAGAACAGTAGATCCTCTTCAGCCCATACACTGTAATTGCTGGGAACAGACGCGAGTGCTCTTTGCCCTGTGTATGGCAATGGGAGCACAATAGTGACTTTCCTTACCAGAAAAAACTATTGCTCGTAGGACCAGAAACTGCATGTGATTTAACTCCATTTAGGACTGGGAAACAAACGCTAGCTCGCCTTACAAGAAACACACTCTGCTTTTGAGGAAAGAGCACTCTACTACTCTACTGTGTTTCCAATAGGGTCCGAACAGTGAGCTTGCTGAGAATAAAAAACCTGTGCTTCCTAAACACATGGGCCATATCTAGTTCAAATCTCCTTAGGAACCTGACAAGAACAGTAGATCCTCTTCAGTCCAATACACTGTACATGCTGGGAACAGACGCCAGTGCTATTTGCCCTGTGTATGGCAAAGGGAGCGCAATAGTGACTCTTCTAATCAGAAAACAACTCTTGCTCGTAGGACCAGAAACCGCATGTGTATTTCAACTCCGTTTAGGACTGGGAAACAAATGCTAGCTTGCCTTACAAGAAACACACTCTGCTTTTGAGAAAAGAGCACTCTTCTACTCTACTGTGTTTCCTAAGGGGTTCGAACAGTGAGCTTGCTCAGAACAAAGAACTGTGCTTCCTTCACACACGGGCCATATTTAGTTCAACTCTGCTTAGGAAACTGACAAGAACAGTAGCTCCTCTTCAGTCCAATTCACTGTACTTGCTGGGAACAGACGCGAGTGCTATTTGCACTTTGTACGGCAATAAGTGCACAATAGTGAATCTTCTTACCAGAAAACAACTTTTGCTCTTAGGACCAGAAACTGCATTTGATTCAACTCCATTTAGGATTGGGAAAAAAACGCTAGCACGCCTTACAAGAAACACACTCTGCTTTTGATAATAGAGCACACATCTACTCTACTGTGTTTCCTATGGGGCCCAAACAGTGAGCTTGCTCAGAACAAAAGAACTGTGCTTCCTACACACACGGGACATATCTAGTTCATCTCTCCTTAGGAACCTGACAAGAACAGTAGATCCTCTTCAGTCCAATACACTGTACATGCTGGGAACAGACGCCAGTGGTATTTGCCCTGTGTATGACAATAGGAGCACAAAAGTGACTCTTCTTACCAGAAAACAACTCTTGTAAGGCGAGCTAGTGTTTGTTTCCCAGTCCTAAATGGAGTTGAATCACATGCAGTTTCTGGTCCTACGAGCCAGAGTTGTTTTCTGGTAAAAAAAAGTCACTATTGCGCTCCCATTCCCATACACAGTGCAAATAGCACTCGCGTCTGTTCCCAGCAAGTACAGTGTATTGGACTGAAGAAGAGCTACTCTTCTTGTCAGTTTCTTATGTAGAGTTGAACTAGATATGGACCATGTGTGTAGGAAGCACAGTTCTTTTTTTCTGAGCAAGCTCACTGTTCTGGCCCTATAGGAAACACAGTAGAGTAGAAGAGTGCTCTTTGCTCAAAAGCAGAGTGTGTTTCTTGTAAGGCGAGCTAGCATTTGTTTCCCAGTCCTAAATGGAGTTGAATCACATGCAGTTTCCGTTCCTACGAGCAAGAGTTGTTTTCTGGTAAGGAAAGTCACTATTGTGCTCCTTTTGCCATAAACAGTGCAAATAGCTCTCACGTCTGTTCCCAGCAAGTACAGTGTATTGGACTGAAGAGGAGCTACTATTCTTGTCAGTTTCCTAAGCAGAGTTGAACTAGATATGGCCCGTGTGTGTAGGAAGCACAGTTCTTTTGTTCTGAGCAAGCTCACATTTCGAACCCCATAGGAAACACAGTAGATTAGAAGAGTGCATTTTTCTCAAAAGCAGAGTTTTTTTCTTGTAAGGCGAGCTAGCGTTTGTTTCCCAGTCCTAAATGGAGTTGAAATACACATGCAGTTTCTGGTCCTACGTGCAAGAGTTATTTTCTGGTAAGAAGAGTCACTATTGCGCTCCCATTGCCATACATAGTACAAATAACACTCGCGTCTGTTTCCAGCAAGTACAGTGTATTGCACTGAAGAGGATCTACTGTTCTTGTCAGTTTCCTAAGCAGAATTGAACTAGATATGGCCATGTGTGCAGGAAGTACATTTCTTTTGTTCTGAGCAAGCTCACTGTTCGGACCCCATAGGAAATACAGTAGAGTAGAAGAGTGCTCTTTCTCAAAAGCAGAGTGTGTTTCTTGTAAGGCGAGCTAGCGTTTGTTTCCCAGTCCTAAATGG